>NW_007249851.1:195461-221233 GCF_000164805.1 Carlito syrichta
GGGGGGGGGGGGGGGGAGGAGGCAGGAGGATTGCTTGAGCTCAGGATTTCAAGGCCAGCCTGAGTAACACAGTGAGACACTATTTCATAAAGCAAAACCAAACAAAACCCATAAAAAAATAAAAACAAAACAAAAAACCCAGGGGAGTTATTCAGGCATTTCTACTTCCAAAAATGTAACTAAAGAGGCATATTTTCCAAAGTTACAAACAGAAAAGGATTAAAAAACCCTTAAGTGCTTGGCTTTATCACCTTATGCTAAGAGACTGCTGCTAACCTTTCAAGGTAATTTTAAACATTAAATGCCTAACATCATTATATAGTTCCAGTTCTTTCACTTACCCTAAAAAATTACTTAATTTTTATGCCTGTAATTCACTTTCCTTAAAAAACATTACCACTACTTACCTTAATTATTGTTCTTATCCATTTTAAGTAATTCATATTCAATTTTTTATTGCAAGGTTCATTACACCTTTAACAGACATTTAAAATGGGCCAAATTCTCCCCTAAGACTCTGAAAAACACCACTGAATAATAATAATGATCTATGCATACACTTCTGGTTAAACTAAACATGTTATAGCATACATGGATAATGCTGACTGAGGCACACTTAATAAAATAAACTAGAACAGCTATGATATTCTAATCACTTGAATCGTAAGTACTTGTTCTTGACTAAACTAAAAATGAATCCTCCATTAACTGTAATGTAATTCTGATTCAAAAGATACCACTGCTATAAAACACTTCACTAATATCTAGGACAAGTTATTTTTAACCAGGGATGTGCATAAGAATTACTAATGGAGATTTTTCACAAACTATACAAGTGCTCTTCTGCTTCTAGTCATGATGGAATGGTTTCAGGCTGACCAACACTTCCACTAAGAACAAAGAATAGTTCAATAAAAAATTTTTGCGTTTTTTTAAAGCCTGAAATTATTAGAGAACTGCTCAGACAACAAGGACCCCAAGGGATAAAATCACAAAGAAAGGGAAGTGCACAGGGAGGTGAGCCAGCACTCTGCGGCTGCTTGCCTTCAGCATTTGACTATTCCAGGAGCAGGGTAAGAGGGGATTAAAGAGCCCAGGAAGGACTGTACAGAGCTGCTATTATTAGGGAGAAAAACTGCTGAGATTTTAGCTGTCTCAGGGGGTTGAAGAGGCCAGAATCCTAGGAGGAACAACAGAACAGTGGAGTACTGAGTTCAACATCCTTCCAGTTTTCCCCTTAGACATCTGCAAAGTTCTTAAGTTATGTGGGGTAGAAGTCTGAGAAGAGCAGAAAGCCTACAAGAACACAGCAGTGATTAGCAGCCTTACCAAGGTGAGAAAACAAGATTGGTGATCAGGTTACTAAAGAGAGGAAGAACTCTAGTAGAGGAACTCTAATTCGAGGGAACTCCAGGCTCTCAACTGGGAACCTTTAAGGAGTTACATCCCAGGGGCAGGGATGAACTAGAAGACTGAGTCTTACCAAAACAGCCTGGCATCATGTCAATCCCTGACTGAAATGAAGAGATCAGCCTCACTCTGCCTACTAAAGGGGACCAGAATATGCCACCCTAAATTATGCCAATAATTATTTTGAACAGAAGGTAATCGATAACAGTCGACACAGGAAAAGCTATAAAAACAGAACATACATTTCCTTTTTGTAAAATAAAGTGTTCTCTCACTTACCAGGAAGAGGAGGGTAACTCTTATTACCTATGGTGATTTGAATCTGTAAAACAAACCTTAACTAAACAACCTTGATTTATCACAAAACAAAATTGTGAGATACAGTTAAAATTATGCTTAGATGAAAACTTAAACCTTAAATGCTTTATCAGAAAGGAAGAAAGACTGAGAGATCTAAATATCTACAAAGAAATTACAAAAGAATGGCAAAACAAATAAAAAGAAAATACTAAAGGGAAATAATAGAGTGTAAATTAATAAAACAAGGCAAATGTACAAAAGAGAAAAAAAAAACCCTAAAGGTTAGTTCTTTGAAAAGACAAAACAAAAACAAAACATAGATCTCTAAGAGAGACAAATGAGAAAAATAGAAAAATTTAAATTTAAGAAGGACTTCAAAAACTACAGATCTTGAAGTTATTAAATGGAAAATAAGACAAATATTAGGACCAATTTAAATCAGTATAACTGGAAATTTAAAAGAAATTAGCAAATTCCTAAGAAGAACCATAGGTTATTAAAAAGAAAACAAGAAACAAAAAATTTTGAAAAGTCCTATATCTATTAAAAGATTAGGTCAAACTTTACAGAAACTTGGATAGACTTAAGCATCTATAATACTAAGTGATTTATCACAGAAACAAAGAACTGAGTATCATATGCTTTCACTCATAAGCAGACCATGAATAATTATTGTAATACTATAAGAAAAAGATTGGCAATAATGGGAATCTGCCAGGGGAGTAGGGGTGGGGGGAAGCACATCTCATCAACAAGGGTAGTTGCATAATGAACATTTGTATACCTAACTTTGAATTGAACCCCACATCTTTAAAATAAAAAATTTTTAAAAGAAAAATAAAATAAAGACTATTAGTAAAAAACAAACAAAAAACCAAAACCTTAGGCCAGGTGTGGTGGTTCATGCTTGTAATCCCAGCATTTTGGGAGGCCAAGGCGGGAGGACTGCTTGAGGCTGGGAGTTCAAGACCAGCCTAGGCAGCACAGCAAGACCTCTTCTCTAAAAAAATACAATAAAAGAATTAGCTGTACATGGTGGCACATGCCTGTAGTTCTAGCTACTTGAGAGGAATAGGTGGAAGGATTCCCTGAGTCCCAAAGATCAAGGTTGCAGTGAGCTATAACTGTGCCACCGCACTCCAGCCTGGGCAACACAGTAACAGAGTGAGACCCCTGACTCAAAAATAAACAAAAAGAAAAAAAAATTTAACTGGTATAAAAATGTTCCCAGAAAGAAATCTCCAGGCCCAAATGGCTATACTGGAAAATACTTCCAAATATTTATAATAGCAATAACACCTATCTTACATAAATTTTTCCAGAAAACAATATATTTTCCAATTTAAAGAGTTCTCTTTTATGTTTTGTTTTTTTTTTTTGAGTTGGAGTCTCACTCTGTCGCCCAGACTGGAGTACAGTGGCCGCTCCCAGCCACCCAGCCTTGACCTGCTGGGCTCCGGCGATCCTTCCGCTCAGCCTTCCAAGTAGCTGGAACTACAGGCGTGTACTACCACGTCCGGCTAATATTTGAATTATAGAGATGAGGTCTTGCCAAGTTGCCCAGGCGGGTCTCAAACCCGTGGGCTCAGGCAATGCACTCACCTCAGCCTCCCAAAGCGCTGGGATTACAGGCTGAGCCACCGAGCCCAGCTTATTTATTCTTATATATTTAAGTTTCAGTCACCTTCAAAGTACTCTCTGTTTGACACAATATACCTATCAAAGATGCTTCTTCCACTGCTCAAAACTGTTTTTGAACTCATCCATTTTGATGCCTTTTAGTGCTTCTGCCGTTTCTTCCACACCAGCAAAATGTTTTCCTTTAAAGGACTTTTTTTCAAATGGGGAAACAAAAAAAGCCGATTGGGGTGAGACTGGATGAGGTGGGAGAACAGAGCACGGAATCATGATGTTTTTGGTAAAAAATTACTGAACACACAGCGCAGCGTGGGCAGGTGCGCTCCTAAATCACTAATCATGAAATGGACAAATGCGTTGAAAGAATCTCCAAAAAAAATTCAGTGAACCCGAATACAGCCTCTCACAACAACGCCAGCTGATACAATGAAGTCAATGGGTTCCTAGAACACTTATCTAGCTGGAGAAGACTATACTATAAGGGACTGATTCTCCAAAAAAAAATTAGATTTTTTTTGGTCCCCTTCATACAAGAAAACTACCATCTAATCTCACAAATAAGGTACACAAAATAAATGAAGCAATAAAGAAAAATAATAATATATCACAACCAAGTTTGGTTTACTTCCTTAATGCAAGGTTAATATAATGTGAAATAAATCAACTTACATAAATAACCTTACTAGCAGGCAAAAGGAGAAAAAAACCCACATGATCATGTCATGCAGTACTTTTCCTGAATTCATGAAAATTAAACACCCACTCATGATTTAAAACAAATAAAAATCAATCTGGGATCAGTGGCATGTGCCCATAGTCCCAGCTACTCAGGACACTGAGATAGGAGGATCGCTGGAGCTCAGGAGTTTGAGGTCAGCCTAACCAACACTGTGAGAATCTTGTCTCTTAAACACCACCATTAACTGCACCTTACAGCAAAAGGAAATTTCTTTAATCTGACAGAGTTTCTACAAACAACAAATGAAAAGACCAAAGTAAAACATCATACTTTACGGTGAGATATTAAAAGCTTTCCCCTGAGATAAGAAACGAGACAAAGACTCCTGCTTTATTCACCACTTGTATTCATCATTGTACTGAAGGTCCTAGGCAGTACAATAAGGAAAGAAAATGAAATGAAATAATAACTAAAATTGCCACCATTCACAGATGTCAGATGATATAAGTATGTACACAGAAACCCAAAAGAATCTACAAAACTATTAGAATTAATAAATGCATATATTTCTACATTAAGGAATTAAGAAATGCATATATTTCTACATAACAGCAAATACAAAGTAAATTTTTGAAAAATGATATCATTTCCCATAACATCAAAACATAAAACAACAACAAGAAAACCCCACAAACACCTAGGAATAAATCTAACAAAAGATGAATGGGAAGCCTCTATACTGAAAACTATAAATCATTATTGGGAGAAATTCTTCAAAAAATTAAATAAATGAAGCAATACATCAAATTCATGGGCTAGAAGACTCAATTCTTCCCCAAATCTCAATAAAAAACATGAATTTTTGTGTATGTGTGTGTGTGTGTGTGCATGTGTGTGTAAGCTGATGTGCTGAATCTAAATTCATATGAAATACAAAGGATCAAGAATGGTCCAGGCAAGAATAAAAGCTAGAAGGTTTAACAACCAGATAGTAAGACTCAAAACTACTACAATTAAGGAAGCACAGTACTAACACACAGGTAAGAAAAGCACTGGAACAAAAGACAGACACACATACAAAAGTCTTGATTTATGACAAAGGTGCTTCTGAAATGCAACAAAAGGAAGGATGATTTCTTCAATAAACAGTGCTTGGCTATATAACTATATGGGTGGGGGCTATCAAGACATACTATACACAAAAACCAATTCTAGATGGATTGGGAATTTAGATGTGAAAAGCAAGCTTTTAGAAGAAAACATGGGAAAATATCTTTGTGACCATGGAATATTGAAGATTGTTGAAACAATACAGAAAGTGCTAACTATAAAAGAAAAACTGATAAAAGAGAACACATTAAAATTATAAATTTGGGGCTCATAAAGAGATACAATATTAAGGGAGAAAAAAAGACAAGCCATAGAGTAGAAAAAAATCTTTAATATACATATTCGACTCAGGATATGCATGTAGACTATATAAAAAAAACTCATCTAAATCAAGAAAAGGGCAGATAACCCAACAGGTAACTGGGAAAATTGTGACAAGCATTCATGGAGAAGTATTTCCAAATGGCCAATAAACATATGAAAAGGGATTCAACTTCATTATTGCTAAAAAAAAAAAGTACAAGCTAAAACCATAATGAGAAACTACTATACCCCAACTAGAATAGACAAAATTTTAGAAGACTGATAAAAACCAAGTGTTGGTGAGGATGTGGAACAACTAACTGTCTCTCTCACATATTATTAATGGAACGTGAATTGGTTCAACTGTTTTGGAAAAGAGTTTGGCAGAATCTATTTAGTCTGAACACATCTATATCCAGATAGACCAGACAGATACAAGATGGATCTATATTTTTAAAAAATCAGTGTTTTCCTACTTAAAACATTCACCGCCTGTTTAAAAATGTAAAAATTTACTATAGCATCAAACACATGAGCTTAATTTAAAAATGATTAACAAGACAACTATGATAGTTTCACTTGGAACATGAAATAGTATTTGGATGAGGATAAATTATATTCCTAGACAGGATATTCTATATTGCAAAGGTATTAGTTCTTCGCAAATTAATCTACAAATACAATGTCTTTCTAGTCAAAATCTCAGTGAAGTTTTTGGTAATTTACAAACTGATTTTAGTTCATCTTTCTAAAAAAGGCCTAAGAACTAGCAAGAACATTTTAGAAAAGAATAATGAAAGGATATTTATTCTGTAAGTTCTGTAAGATGTCAAAATAGAATATTAAGCTGTAAATAATTATTACAGCTGTGGCACTGGCATGGAAATGGACACAAAGATCAACAGAGGAGGGAAACTCAGATGTGAATACACATAGGATTCCTTCACAGGCTTCTCAAACTCAACCCTGACTAAACTGAAAGCTTCACCTTCCCTCTTCACAAATTCTCGTGTTCAAAATTCCCCATCTCCCAGCAAGTGACACATCATCCACTCAGAAACCAAGTCAGAAACCAGGGAATTATTCTTTTACTTCTCCTTCAAACCCAACATTCAATTAGTCACCAAATTTAATATCTCTCAAACCCACTTGGCCGATTCTATAGATTTTACCTAAAAATATTCCCAAAGTTCTTCAATCCACTGTTAGCACCCCAGTTCAAGTTACCACCAATTCTTGTCTGTGCATTGTATTAGCATCTAATTAAGTTCCCCACACTCACTTTTGCCCCCTCCAATTTGTTCTCCAAATTACAAACAGCATGATCTTTTAAAATCACAAATGTCATAATGTAAGTACCACTTAAAAGTCTTCAAAGCCTTCCCACATTCTTAAGATAAAACTCAAATCCTGAATTTGGTCTATAAAATAGCTCATTAATGGGTAAGTAGACTTCAGACAGCTTCAGTATTAGAATCTATTCTTTATCATAAAAGTAATATGGGGGTAAAACTCAAGTCATTTTTGGACAACCCCTTCAGGTCCCCTCCCACTTTTCTGTCCTCTTAATAAATCCTGCTTTCTGAAGGAAAAAAAAAACCAACAAAAAATTCAGTCATTTTTAATATGCCTTGTTAATAGAGTAACTATAAAATGCTCTTAGACCTATACATTTTTACCCCATGTTCAAGGATATTCAAGTGTTTTGGTTTTCCTCTGTTTGCCCTGATAATACTTCTCCCTACTCCAGAATTTTTTTCTAGTGTTGGTTTTGAAACACTTGCATGGACCCTCCCTCGTGTCCCACATAAAGGTATCTTCCTCAGAGAATCCATCTCTGAACTATGGGAAAAGGTCAGCTTTATTATTCTCTCTCAAAGCAACCAAACCCTTCTTAGTTTTCAATATAATTTTAATTAACTATTTATGTGAGGTTTTCCCACTATGGTAAGTTTGATGAGGATAAGCATTACATCTGTTTTTATTCACCATTACATTCTCAAAGCCTAGAACTATGCCCAGTACATCAGTGCTTCATAAATGTGAACAAAGTAAATATGAATTGCAATTACTGTATAGTACTAAAACAAACTGATGCCTTCAGAAGCAACCAGTGAAGCTCAGTAAAAGGCCACCCAGTCATCGTGATTCAATTGCCATAGCTACCCTTTCCCTTTTGGGATTGGGATGGGGAGGAAGACTTCTCAAATTGTTAGGTGGTATATACAATATGCTGTCTGATACTAATGTCAAAGGTACATTTGTTAAACCAATCAGCTTACTGTTAACTCATTAGGTCAAAACCTAAGGAAAGTACCAAGAGAAAGCATAGATTTTTTTCCCCCATTATACTCTGAAGAGAAAGTGTTGATTAAGTTAAAATGATTTCCCTCCCAGATTACTTTCATATTCAAAGATATATTCTAGTATAGTTAAAGGTGGTGTCTGAAGTCTGACTGTCCTTTAATAAAATATTATTCTATTCAGGAATAGAAATATACAGATTTATGTTCTCTATTATTTTAAGGCTTTACATCTGTTAATGGAAAACAAGAAAGTTCTTCTAGTCTTTCAGTACTTACAAGTGAAGGAACTGTGAATATCTGAACCGAGAGGTCTGCGACTGAAAACTCTCTGTCGTGGTCATCTGTCACATAATCACTCTGCAAACGCTCATAGTTCTATTAAGAAGGCAAAAAAAGGCAAGGAGTGCCAGCTATCAGTTACAAAGAAAAGGCAAGCACTACTCACCAGAGTAGGTGCGGTGAAGAACTGGACAGACAGAGCAGTCACCGACACTGCTCGCTCGTGATCATCCTCCATAAAATCTCTCTGCAACTGCTGGTAATTCTAAACAACAAGGGGGAGATTCACCTCTAATCCACATTGACCAAATGCTTAAGGATTATAATGAAAAGTCAGTGCTGGAGGAAGTCAATAAGATAACACTGCTATGAAAACACTAACTAGAATAATCTTAAAATTAAATTCTGGATAAATATTGATTCACTGTGGAATCCTGTATAAATATTAAATACTGATTCTTCTGGAGCACAATGGCAGTTTACTACCCCAAACAGGGAGTAACAGTTACTAAAATCCTGAGGTGCCATTGCACACTGGGGGCACTATCCCAGCAACATTACACTGTTTTGATAAAAAAAAAGATTTTGTTACTTCTGGATGCACATCAGAATCATCTAAGTCTTGCAAAATACACGTTTGGGTCCCCGTTCTTGGTGAATCTGCTTCAGTAGGTTTGAGAATGGAACACAACACATGTATTTTGAAAGAGCTCTCCAAGTGATTCTTATATGCTTTCTTGGTTAAGAACCCCTAATTCAGGTGAATACAAAATAAAGTGGTTAGTTTAATCATATGCTGCTGAAAGGGAAAAGAACTTAATTCAACAACATCAACAACCTGGAGTTCATGATTCTTAAATCATAGCCTTATATATATGTCATTTCAACTAAGATTATTGTTTCCTTATATGAACTTTAACAGGAACAATCAAAATGGCATAGGTGTAAATTCTTCATTTATCATTTCGTAAACAATGTGTAGACGGATACTTGTGTTTTCATGGGAAGTGAGGAAAAGGAAATCTCACTGATAAAATTTTATTCTACTGATAAAAGATAAAAAGATTATTTATGAAGTTTCTTAGAATTTAAAATTAACACATTCATATATCACTATTAGATGTTAATTTTTTGAAGCCCAGAAATAGCCATGGGCATAGTTACCCCATATTTAACCTGTTTCTGTTCAACTTCAAAATTGAAAAAAACCACTTACTTTTGCAAATCGAACAGCAAACAGTTTCTTGTATTTCAAATCCATAAGCAGACTACTCATGAACAACTGATGATATACACTCCTAGCACCTTTTAGAAAAAGATCAGGGTATAAGGAAACACCAAATAAGACAAAAATTACATTTCCAAAGTTTTTATGTGATCAATAGTTGTTTTTGTGTTTTTTGCTTTTTTTAAGAAATGGGATCTCGCTATGTTGCTCAGACTGGACTTTAACTCCTGGGCTCAAGCAGGAGTTCCCAAGCAGCTGGAACTATAAGCACATACCACCACGACTAGTTTGTTTTTAAGTCTTAAGAGCAAACAGCACGTTTTGCTCAGCACAAAATATTTACAATCTACTTATTTATAAAATCAGGTTTTCTAAATATAATATTCTAAAAAAAAAAATAATGGCTACTTAATCTGAATCATGGACCAAAAAGACCCCGTATTTTTCAAAGACTAATTTTCATTTTCAATGCTTAAAAGCATATTTATTATCTTCCCAAATGAAAATAAATCTTTTATATCCCAATTACTTATGTAGGTTCCTCTATACCTTAAAAGTAGTTAAGAGATTCACCTTTCCATAATTTGGAATCACTAAGCATCAATCTGTCCACTAGAGAAGAGTTTTCACCATCTGGCCCTTCTTGCAAACCAACTTGACATAAAATCCGGCGAAGGCCATCTTTAAACAGAAGGGAAAGTCGTCATGAGATAGCAACTTCATATATTACAATAAAGTGACATTTTGGTAGATATTCAAATGGACCTATAAAGTTATATATGTTTTGCTAAGGGTCAAATTTATTCAGAAAAAGTAAACATATTAACCACTTTATTAATATTTTCACAAAAACAAGATAAATTCCAAATCTCACATTACACGCCAACTGTTACTCTGGAATGTGAAAATACGTTTATCATAAAGACAATAACCTCTTATGCTTTAATTAATTTACAGAGAAAAACACCCAGAAACCATTGAATATTGCTCTCTAAGCACTTATGCCAATTAAAGCAGATTATAGTAAAATTGTTACACATTACATGGTAATTGAAGGTTGGTATGATATGAAATTGTGCTAGCACTTAAAAGAAGGGACGCATGACCTCTGCACTATAATATATACCAGCACATTTTATTAATGCCAAACAAAATACTCTTCAGTCATTAAACAAAAAAACACTATGGACCTGACATTTGAGAAGTCTTAGAAGACAAATTCCTACATCTTCTAAATGCTGAACTTTAGAAAAGTTTTTCAAATATTAACATAAGCATTAAAATAATCAAAACTTTAACACCTTTTTATTCCATACTTTATCATTTAAATCACTGTTTTCAATCTTCTTGAAACATGCAAAATCATCAGTAAAAATGGAGTAACTTTTAAATTTAATTATAAAAGCTGCCACATATAAACCATTTAAAATGCTAAAGAGAAAACTTCATATAAGTATTAAATGTAAGCATTTTAATTAATGATGATAAATGTCTCAAAGAATATTTTGATTACTTCCACAATATTGTTTACTAATACTGCAGCACAATACTTGGCATGCAGGCGTACAATGAAAAGTACAACAAATAAAGAATAAGGGGCTAAGAAAAACAAGTGGAAAGGCAAACAAACATGTTCTCCTAAACTTCCACACCTCTTATTTTCAACTGTCAGTTCAGTGCAGTATTGCTCTAACAGTCTTTTTTGTTGTTGTTAAGTGAGAAAGCAAGATTTACTGACAGGACAGAAAAGCTCCCACAGTGGGAGGGGACCCGAAGGGGTTGCCCCTTCAACAGCCTTTCAATACAAATCTTTCAGAAATCTTTACAATAAACAGCAGAATGTCATTTATTCATAGTCTTGCTGGAAGAGCAGTAAGACAGATAGCTTAGATCTATCCTTATTTGGCCCCTCAGTGTTACATATCAGACTTGTATTTTTGGCTTTGGGTACAAGGATTCTTAATTCTGTTACCATTACATTAAAAAAAAATTATTTTGGCCATTGCCTTACTAGACTCTGGTGTGGCCATGTGTTCTTTGAGCTATAGCTGTTGCCATGTTTCCTGTCTTTGGCCTCTACCCTGCCCTTGGGAAGGTGAATCTCACCTCCCACCCCATTTACTTTTAAAATAAACTATATTTTCCAATCTAAAAAAAAAATTATTTTAATTTCCAGACTGTGGAAAAATTTTTAATGCAAACCAGTAATATCCAATTTGCAAATTTTCAGAGCTGCAAATAGTTGGTAACCAAAAACTGCAGAAGTCAAAAGATATCAACAATTTATCATTTAAATTGCCAAACTTAGGTTTTGACAGTACCATCTTTCCAACTTACTCAGTGGAAATGAAAGAGTTCCACAGGATGATCTATTAAAGTTTTTGAAATCAAGTGTGTGAGATTTATATTGCATTAGTATACTGAGGTCCTTTACAAGTTCTTTAGCCCACTGTTTCCTGCATTTACTTGAACAGAGAATCTTTTGTGCATATAAAACAATTTTTTATAGGACACAATTAGTGTAAACAGGTTTTTCTGTGCATAAAGATATTCTGAGATGGTATTTTAAAACATGAAATTAAAGCAAGAAATTATTCCATTTGATATTTCTTCCAAAACAGTTTCATAAGGATATATGGATTCATTTTTTAACAGACAATTAGCACAAACTTTTACAGACCTACCTGAATATCCAATAATACTTCCCAGCCAAGACAAAACTTTCAAACCAAAATTCTGATGTGCGACAATAGATGAATGCATAACTTGAACTTTGAGTGGCTTTGTCTGTCTAATGGTATTTCTCTTAAAAAGAAATGGCAGGATTAAAAAACTAACTTAAAAAGTTATTCGATGGGCAGAAAAAAGTTAACATTTTAATTTAATATAATCACACCACCATCATCATCATAATCATCATCATCACATCATCACCACCACTGGAGAGTTTTCAATGCACATTAAGAAAAACACTCTGTTTGTCTTAATGGTTCAGGTTCTAATTTTCTTTCTTCTTCCTTTTTTTTTTTTTTTTTTGAGTCAGGGTCTCACTCTGTCATCCAGGCTGGAGTGCAGTGGCCAGGGTCTCACTCTGTCATCCAGGCTGGAGTGCAGTGGCCAGGGTCTCACTCTGTCATCCAGGCTGGAGTGCAGTGGCATGCTCACAGCTCTCTGCAGCCTCAGCCTCCTGAGTAGCTGATGACAGGCATGTGCCAACATGCCCAGCTTATTTTTTTAATTTATTTTTGTAGAGACAAGGTCTCGCTATGTTGCCCGGGCTGGCAGATCCTAATTTTCTAGAAGGAATCTTAGGATTCATACAAAAACACAAGAAGATCCAGCCAGTTTATGAGTAACCTGAATCTTTAGTCCTATATTTGCAAACCTGTTCTACCAATAAGTGACTTAAATGCATAAACTGATGTCTTTAAACTATTTTATTAAAATAATTATGCACTTATTTAAATAGCTGCTTCTTTGCATAGGTGTGATCACATTATCAATGCTTTCTTTTTAAAAAAATGGTAGAAAACATAAAATTTATCATATAACCATTTTTAAATGTACAGTTCAGTACTGTTAAGTACATTCACATTGTTGTATATATATTTCTTTTTTTTTTTTTTTTGAGTTGGAGTCTCACTCTGTCGCCTAGACTGGGGTGCAGTGGCCGCTCCCGGCCACCACAGCCTCGACCTCCTGGGCTCTGGCGATCCTTCCGCCTCAGCCTTCCGAGAAGCCGGAATTACAGGCATGCGCTACCATGCCCGGCTGATTTTTTGATTTATTGTAGAGATGAGGTCTCTCTGCCCAGGCGGGTCTCGAACCCGCGGGCTCAGGCAATCCACTCACCTCAGCCTCCCAAAGGCGCGGGATTACAGGCTGAGCCACCGAGCCCAGCTTCACATTGCTGTAAAACCAACCTCTAGAACTCTTTATCTTACAAAAATGAAATTCTATACAGTACCCATTAAACAAGTTCCTGCTATTACTTTCCTCAGCATCTACCAACCTCCATTCTATTTTTCTGTTTCTATGAATATGACTACACTAGGTATCTCATGTAAGTGGAATTATACAGTATTTTTTTGTTACTTGCTTATTTCACTCAGCCTAACGTCCTCCTCAAGGTTCGTTCATGTTGTAATGTGTATCAGAATTTTTCTTCCATTCTATGTATATACCACATTTTGTTTCTCTATCCTTCAACAGACACTTGGTTTGCTTCTGTTTTTTCACCATTTTGTGAATAATGGTGCTTAAACAGGAGTGTACAAACTATCTCTTTAGACCAGGCTCAGTGGCTCAGCCTGTAATCCCAGCACTTTGGAAGGTCAAGGTGAGTGGACTGCCTGAGCCTGCAGGCTCATGATCAGCACAGGCAACTTGGCGAGACCTCGGTCTACAATAAATCAAAAATGAGCTGGGCGAGGTAGTGAGTGCCTGTGGTACTTGTAAGGCAAAGACGGAAAGATCCCTGGAGCCCAGCAGGTCGACACTGGAGTAGCTGTGAGCGTGCTACTGCACTCCAGCCTGGGTGACAGAGTGAGACTCTTACTCAAAAAAAAATAAAAATAAAAAAAATCTCTTTAGGACCCTGACTTCAATTTTTTGGCATATACATCCAGAAGCAAAATTCCTGGATCATATATGGTAATTATATTTTTAATGTTTTGAGGAATCATATTGTTTTCCACAGTGGTTACACCTTTTACCTTCCCACCGGTAGTGCACAAAGGTTTCAATTTCTCCATATCTTTGCCACCCCCAACCCCATTTTATTAGAGAAGATGACAGGGTCTTGTTGCCCAGGCTGGAGTGCAGCGAGTATTCACAGGCATGGTCATTGTGCTACAGCCTTGAACTCCTGAGCTCATGCAATCCTCCTTCCTCACTCTTTTGAGTAGCTGGGATTACAGACATATGCCACTATGCCCGGCTTCAATATTTTATGACAGTAGCCATCCCAGTGTGAGGTGGTATCTCACTGTGGTTCTGATCTACATTTTACTAACGATTAGTGATGTTGACCATGTTTTCATGTGCTTATTGGCCGTTTGTATATCTTCTTTGAAGAAATATCTATTCAAGTCAATCAATATTTTTTTTGAAACGTGTTTTTACCACTTCCTTTCAGTTTTTGTTTAGATCCTCTTTTCACTCCCTGCTTCATCCATTTCCATAATTTACATTAACACAGCAAGTATATATATTTTTGTGTTATATTTAATATATATCATAAGTACACATTTATAAAGAGTTTTATTTTGTTAGTTTGATTTGCAAAAATGAGATACTGTAAATACTCTTGTGCATCCTAGCATCCTAGCTTTAACTGATTTTTTTGTAATCAACCACGTAATATTCTTGGTGTGGACTTATTAAAACATCCTTCAGAAGGGCATTCATATTCACATTGTATTCACTCTTTTGTGACTACAAAAAAAAAGGCAATACTATACTGTGCTCCATCTTGTACACACCCCTACTGGTGCTTGTATTTCTATGGCACAACTTCCCAGGAGAGGTAAAGCTTTAATAGATGCTACTAGACTGTTTCCCACAAATGCTGTAGCAATTTATTATTACATGTGTATTTCTATTCTTTACATTTCTGCAAAGAAGATTTTTAATCATGCTAATTTCATGTGTATTGGCTACTAACAGTTTATGTTATGATTTGTCTTTTCATATCCTTTGTCCATTATTATTTTTCTTGCTTGTTCCCTACCTGATAATAAAAGTACAGTTCTGATACATTATTAAATTGAATATGCTCTGGTACTCAAGAAAACTTAAATAATCAATACAATAAAGTAAGATATTTAGAAATCAAGAAAATGCAAATTTAACTGATAAAATACCATTTTATACACATGAAACTGGCAAAAAAATTTTTAAAAATTGACAGTATATAGTTTTAACAAAGAGGTGGAGAAATGGGAATTTTCACACACTGCTGATAGGACTGTTTATTGGTATCACAGTTTTAGAAGTAAACTAGGAAAAATCTAGTGAAGTTGAAATGCTTATACCCTAAAAATTCTGAAATTCCATTCCTTGGTATATATTCTAGAGAAACTTTTGCATCTACGCAACAAAGAAACAATAGAATATCCATAGCAGAAGTATCTGTCACAGCAAAAAATTGAAACATTCTAACTGTCTATCAACAGGAGAATGGATAAATTGTGATATAATTATTATGGAATATTTTGCAATGTTAAAAAATGAATGAACAGGTATCAACATAGATAAATCTAAATAACACTGAAATCAAAAGGCAAGTTCAGTATAATACATTCAGTATGAATCTTGTTACATAACATTTAAAGGTCTCCAAATCAATACCTATAACCTTGACAGAGACTTAATATATGAAATACAAAGACATGCATAGGAATAAATTAAGTAAATTAATGGAAGTAGCTATCTCTAGGGAAGGAGAAAGGAAAATGAGATTAAAAAAAGAGATAATACAGGGACCTTCATTCTATTTTATGTATTTAAAATAAATATGAAGAAAATAAGGCATAATGTGGATGCAGGTGTTCACTGTGTTATCTCTACTTCAGTATATTAAAATACCTTAAAATACATAAGATTATTTTTAAAAAATAACATTTACATAAAATGTGGTTACATGGAGCAAAAATAACAAATTCTAAGTTTTAAAAATAAATGTGGAGAATCTCATTGTTAGAAAAATAATACAATAAATGTTATTAGAATATGGAGTATATCTTGTCATAAGATACTAAGAAACAACTTTCCTTGAATTCTACATAGTGCTAAAGGCCAATTAATTCCTAAAAGTAATGTAAAACCCTATTAACTAATAACAAAGAAAAAGCAAAAAACCTTCTAAGACTGCTCTGATGGAGAAATAGGAAGATAGAAAAGCTGTATCTTATCTAAATACTCATCTTCTTTATCAATCTCACATGGCTTTTTCTTTTTTTTTTTTTAACTGAAGTCTCACTCTGTAGCCCAGGCAGGAGTACAGTGACATGCTAATGGCCCCACAGCCTCAACCTGCTGAGCTCAGGCGATCCTTCTACCTCAAGTAGCCTTTCAAGTAGCTGGAACTACCAACATGAGCCACCATGCCCAGTTAATTTTTTTATTTATTGTAGAGACAAGGACTTGCCATGTTGCCCAGGCTGGTCTCGAACCCGTGGGCTCAGGCAATCCTCTCGCCTCTGCCACCCAAAATGCTGGGATTACAGGCATGAGCCACTGCTCCTGACAACACAGCTTGAAAAAAACTAGATAAAGCAATGATGTAATTAATGCTCAAGAAACATTACCTTTAAACATAAGTTTTGGTTGACACTGGCTTTACTTCACGAAAGCAGAAAAATGCATTCATAAATGCTGAAATCTGAAGCTAGTTTTAAACTAATAAAACATAATAATATAGGCACGTTTTAAAACTACTTACCACAATTACTGATTTTGCTTGCTCACAATACTGGAAGTCTCCATATCGAACAGACCTACGTCCCTGTAAATAAAGGTATTTGAAATTAATCTATAAAATATTACATTCAATATTCATAACTTTTAAACCAGTAAACAAACATGTTTGAGTATTTAACAACTCTGATCAATTTTCTCTTCTTTTTTTTTGAGTTGGTGTCTCACTCTGTTGCCCAGGTTGGAGTGCAGTGCCACAATCACAGTTCGCTGCAGCCTCCACATTCTGGCTCAGGAGATCCTTCTGCCTCAGCATCCCAAGTAGTTGGGATTACAGGGTGGTCTCGAACTCCTGGTCTCAAGCAATCCTCTCGCCTTGGCCTTCCAAAGAGCTGGGATTACAGGCATGAGCCGCTGCACCTGGCCTGATCAATTTTTAGCCCTTTGCACTTAGAGACATCTTGCAGACCGCCTATCAGCAACTCAACCTCATTTTTTTACAAAATGATGAAAAACGAATCACTTCATATTAAATAATATAGTGTTGGAACCAATTATTTTATTGTAATGATATTTGGCTTATAATGAAATTTGATACTGAGGAACATATTTATGACAAAAAAATTAAAATTTTATATCTCATAGTTTTCTAACGTGTGGTAACATATGAAACAGTCACCAACATGCACTGTAGACTTACTGACACATGTTGTGCAGAAGAAATTTGTTTGATGTCTTCCACTTGGTGTTTTTCTATTTGGGCAGAAAATGCATTCTCATTTTCTTCCTCTCACATTAATAATATGTAACTTATTGTCCAGTCTGTTGTTCCAAGGCAATGTAAAAGGATATACTCATGATTCCTGAAAATCACTTCTCAACTGTCAAACTTGACAAATTTCAAACAGGACACAGGTTTTTCATTGTTTTTGAAAGGAAAACTTCAAGGAAAAATTTGCACTTGCGTAAGTTTGTCCTGTTTAATCACCAGCAATCTCCTTATGTCCCTTGAGAAGACATCTCAGTGCAAAGGGCTAATATTTACAACATTCATCCTACGCATCAATTAAAAGTAAATTAAAATTTTCCTTCAAAGCTGTTCTAACTTTTTCAAGCCAATAATAAGTATATTTCCTTGACTAACACAACATTTATTCTTCTAGGCATCTATAATTCCTATTTTCATAACTGAATATTTTTAATAATTAGGTAGAATGAAGGCAGCCATATCTATATTTCCTCTTAAACTTTCTATCTGGTAATACCTTACAGTTATATGCAATATACATTTGGGTCAATATTCAAGCAAAAAATTTTTAAAGCATAGGTATATGTATATATACACATACCTTTAATTCAGTTTTCCTGGGTAACTTACCTGTAGTAAAAATTCAATTTATTGTCAATATAATAAAATCACTTACATCTCGATCTACTGTAGTTGCAAAACCAATGGCTTCTTTTTGCGTACAGTTAACAGCTTTCTGGAGAGTATAAATAACTTGTTCATAGGTGTGAACCTCATCATTAAACAGCATACAATAGTAGGTGTCACTCTTCTCTCTGTGGCATAAAACATTAATGATATATTGGATTACTGATTTGCACATTATCTTACTCCAGGTTGATTTACTAAGATGATACTTTGTGCTATGGAATGTGCTAGGTACTGGGCACATATCTATAAGGAAGTCATCTGCAGTCCCTGTGTGTCTGATGGGGAAAATACACATTGAACATAAAACTCCATGTAAACTGGTTTTTATCAAGAACAGCAGCATGCCAAAGCAGGGTATAGGTCTGGGAGTTCAGAGAAGAACTCCTGATGAAATATTCTGAGGCCCCCCGCCCCCCAAATCAAAATTAGCTGCAATTCCCCTCTACCCCTCATAGTTGACTATCTGGCAACATTGTTGTTGTGACTGGGGCTTGGGGTGTTGCTGGCATCTAGTGGGTAGAAACCAGGGATGCTACTAGATACCTTGCAATCCACCAGACAGTCCCCATAACAAAGAATTAATCTGGCCCCAAATGCCAACAGTGCTGAGACTGAGAAACCCTGGGCTGGAAGAAGGTGGAAGCAAAGGTGCAGAGGTGGGAGCTGGAGCATAAGAAAGAGGGGAAGATTACCATGAGATTAGATTGGTCTGGAGAGAGGCAGACATCTTGAACACCTTATAATGAACTTTGATTTTTGCCATTCTAAGGGCAGTCAGGATTTGAGATAGGAAATATGATCAGAATTGCCTTAAGGTTCACTTTGGCTACAGTGTAAAGAATGAATTACAAGGAGCAAATTAGAAAGTCATGCTGCCCAAGGATGAAATTAAGGTAATATGGACAAGGATAATAAAAATGAGCAGAATAATTTGGTAGAGGGAGAACTAGCTGAAGTTGTATCTAAATAGATATCGGTGATATAGGTTTCTGGGTTTACTGAAACTAAGATGGGAAACATTACAAGAGAAGCAAGTTAAATTATTTTCCCTATCATGCTGGTGGTTCTGAACCTACAACAGAAAAAAATAAGAATAAAACTATTATTTCTCTAAAATTTAAGGGTCTAATCTTAAATTTTAGATCAATGATTCCCAAATTAAAGTACATGAATATAAAGTCATGAAGTAATGTCATTTTTAACATTTCCAAAAAAGTATAATTCCCTCATTTGATTAAAAAAACAGCTGGGTGTGGTGGGTCACACCTGTAATCCCAGCACTTTGGGAGGCTGAGGCACAAGGAATGCTTAGGTCTAGGAATCCGAGAGCAGCCTGGGCAACATAGCAAGACCTCGTCTCTACAAATAATCTTAAAAATCAGCCAGGTATGATGGTACATGCCTACAGTCCCAGCTACTCGGGAGGCTAAGGAGGGAGGATTGCTTGAGTCAAGGAGTTCGAGGCTGTTGTAAGATATGATCATGCCACTGCCCTTCAGTCTAGGTTACAAAGTGATACCCCCAACTCAAAACAAAAAACAAACGAAACAACACAAAAATACTTAACCCACAACTTCAATGATCTGAAACACTATTGAGAAAGCAAAAACAAAAAAAAACCCATCAATGTCCCTCAGATTCTTATTCTAGCTTGTATTCATCCTTAACTATGAATACAATTCCAACAAGCTTGGTCTTCATTTCAAGTAAAAGAGAAAGCTGTTTGAGGCAAGGAAAAGTAAGCCCTAGCCTTAGTATGGCTATGGAAAAATCCAGCTGTCTGATCATAAGTTTGTGATCTCCATCATTTAAATAAAAATGGTAGATGTACACTACAAAGGGACAAAGTGTGAAATAAACTTTATAAAAAGTTAAAAATAGTTAAAACCAAATTTAAGCATTTACTGAAACTAGAAAACTCTTATACAAAAAAGTTCACCCCTAATAATACATGATAAACAAAATTAAAAGTAGAGTTAATCTATCAGTTTTATCATACAAAGTAGAGTCTCCAGCCTTTTTAGCATCAGGGACTGGTTTTGCGGAAGACAATTTTTCCACAGACCAGGGTTGGGGAAAGGGGAGAGGGGATGGTTTCAGGATGATTCAAGTGCATAACATTTATTGTGTACTTTATTTCTATTATTATTACACTATAGTATATACTGAAATAATTATAAAACTCATCAGTTTTTAAAAAAGGCATTGACGGAAGTGATAAATAAAATAATGGGCGGGCCTCAAGCAGATAAATGTAAGTGTTGGATTCTTAAAGTCTGCCACCAGATATAGCTGTACAATAGAAGTACATCAACTCACTTGCCACTCACTTGACAGGGTTTTGATATAAGTCTGCAAGCAACTGATTTATTATGGTCTCTGTGCAGTCAAACCTCACTGATAATGTGAACCTGTATTTGCAGCCACGCCCCAGCAGTACCTTCACTGCCTCAGCTCCATCTCAGATCATCAGGCATTAGAGTCTTATAAGAAGGAAGCAACCTAGATCCATCACATGTGCAGTTCAGAGTAGGATTCACTCCTATAAGAATCCAACGCCATTGCTGATCTGACAGAAGGCGTGGTAATGTGAGCAATGGGTAGCAGTTATAAATACAGACGAAGCTTTGCTTGGTCACCTGCTGTTTACTTCCTGCTATGTGGCCTGGTTCCTAACAGACCATGGACCAGTAGTGGTCTATGGCCTGGGGACTGGGAACCCTTGAAGTAGAGGAAACTGCTTATTCCTGAAACCAGTTGTAGGACTAAGACACAGGTTAAATACGGCTACAAATCAACTAACCAACAATCAACCAAACATGGAGAAACGGCTACAAATCAACTAACCAACAATCAACCAAACATGGAGAAACTTCCACCAATTAAGTGGATCACACATAAAACTATAAAATCACGGTTATTGTTCTGCTAAAAATGGATTTTTTTTTTAAGAAAAAAGATTATGCCCTATCCTAACTGTATTAAAGCTAAAATTTAGCAGTTCCTCAAACACAAAGACTATATAGGTTGTACTTACGCCACCTCTAAATCTGCTGGCAATTCACTTTCTTTTTCCCATGTTAATAGCTCTACTGCATACCGAAACATAATAGCAAAAATGTTGTAAGTTCTTGCTACCACATCTTCTGATAAATGAACAAGAGGATCCTGAAAGAAAGAACAACAAAAAAAGGCAACTGTGTTAAATCACATTAATCTTCTTTCTCATTCTGCCATTTGTCAAAATACTATAGTAAAAAGCTGACTAGTCTTCCAGAGTCAGCTTCCCATCAATGAATTGGATCCTATACTTTATGACCTACTAAATAAAATTTTCTAAAATATTTAGTTCAGAATAATCCCAATTACTGAGTCAAAATATTCAATGTCCCTCCAATGCCTTATTAACAAATCTAAAACATTTTAGAATGGCATTCCAGGATCCCTAAAACCTATTATTAAACCATCTTTATAGTTTCATATCCTAACCCACATTTCTAGAACAAAAGAATATGATCTTTTGAATGGACAAGCAATGGACAAGCAATCTTTAGCTTTATAGATACAAAGAAGAGTTTGATTTTTGACAGTTTTAAAGGTGAGAACTCATCAAGGTCAGAAAACTGCCCCTTGATGTTGTAAGACTACTCACTTGTCCACTTTCTCTCAGAAGGGTAAGATGAACTTTGTATATCAGACTTAGTGAAAAAGTCACTAATTTTCTAGTTTAATGCAAAAAAAGTATTACTTTAGACATACACAACATTTATCATGGTATCTTTCAGTCAAGGATGACAAAATGTTTTACGCATCTTTAATATTAATGTTTTAAGCTTAAACTCTTTGTTTAGCTTAATGGCTAAATAGCATTCATTACTCACATTAAAAAAGCAAGATATGGCAACATCATGGAATGGGAATCAGCACATTCTTACAAGTATCTATACATATATTTGATATATATGTAAATATACATACACAAAATACATTGACACAGATCATTTCTGTATAACACCACCAAAGATAAACTTAGTGGAATTGATATTGAACAACTGGAATCATATGGAATTACAAAAAGAAAGGAGAAAAAAAGGACAAAGATTCATACATGAAATGGGATCTAGGCTTGAAGAAGTTTACTTTCCTCATTTGCACATTTTTATACCACTTTTACCTATAATTCTTCTCATATAGTGTGCTTTATATTTCCCACCAAGTTTTTGTTTTGCTTTGTTTGGGTTTTGGTTTTTTTTAACTAGCAAGGTTTATTACTACTTGTTATGAAGGCATTAGAAGTAATTGACATGGTGAAACTACCTGTGCACAGAAGGAATCGGAATTGGTCCCTTCTGGGGATTCAAAAAAGAGTAGGCATTCTGAGGTGAGTGGATTGCCTGAGCCCGTGGGTTCGAAACCCGCCTGGGCAGCGAGACCTCATCTCTACAATAAATAAAAAAAAATCAGCCGGGAGTGGTAGCGCATGCCTTGTAATTCCGGCTACTTGGAAGGCTGAGGCAGAAGGATCGCCGGAGCCCAGGAGGTCGAGGTTGCGGTGGCCAGGAACGGCCACTGTACTACAGTCTCAGCGACAGAGTAAGACTCCACTCAAAAAAAAAAAAAAAGAAAGAAAGAAAGAGTAGGCATTAATTATGACATGAACCTCACACTACACCAACATAGAAAGTAGAGTTAAAACTCAGCTTTCTTGGTGATACTACCTCACCATATAGTCATTTCATTTCTTACAATTATATCTCGTAAGACAAAACATTTTGGGATTGAAGAATTTGATAAATAGGTTTTATAAAAATTGAATGGTCCTGGGATAAAAACAACTACCAATCCCTGAGAATCCTAGCCAGTAGTGTCCAAACTCTATTCTACAAATTCCAGGGCCTGTTTGAACAAACAAGTCTTAAAACTACATAATTAATTATATTTTGTAAATGGTAAAGAAAAATACACTTTAAAAAAATGTATCATATTACTTATAATTACCAACTGGTAATTTTTTTGCTATACTAACCCAGTTTGGGGTTGATCGAAGGATACAGATTCTTCTGCCATCTTTGTATATACATCTTAACTTCTTAAAAAAAGATGTTGCTGATTATAAAGAATTATTTCTGCAGTGAAGAGATGCTAGCCTTGAATAAGTCTGCTAATGTGTATGATGGTAAATTAAATGCCAGGAAAGACTAAGATTTGATCATAATCCACTTATGATCAAAGTGCTATTATCACAGCATAAATCAGTTGGAACAAGTAAATAAATGACATCTTATCCCACATTGTGTTATCTATTACTATTAATTTTAGTTCTTTGATTTTAGTTATGTAACAGCATGTTCACTTGTTGGTGAGTCAACTTTGATTTTACTCTTCTTTCAAGCTAGAAGAATGCAAAGCACGCTGTTAGTATCACTGGTTATCTTAGCGGGCAATGGGAATTATTGAGAATTTCTTTTATATGATATATCCCTGTAATGTTTAAATTTGTAAATATATACGCATGTATTACAATGAAGAGTTTAACTGCAGTCATATGCAAATAAGGTATGAATGAGGATTTTCTCCATACTGTCCAAATAAAAATACAGAAATAAGATAGAAGCTAAACAGTTATCAAAAAAAAGCTCACTTCATGAATTGCCTTTGTAACAAGGAAATAGTATATGTTCCAACTTGTGAAAAAATAAATCTATTAATAATACCATTTTAATCTTTTATTATTGGGATTTTGTAGTAAAATTTCATTTAAAAAATTCTAGCTGGGCGTGGTAGCTCACACCTGTAATCTATTACCTTAGTCCAGGTGTTCAAGATCAGCCTAGGCAACTTGGCAAGACCTTGTCTTTACAATGAATCAAAAAATTAGCAGGGTGTGGTGGCGCATGCCTGTGGTTCCAGCTACTTGGAAGGCTGAGACGGAAGGATCACCTGAGGCCAGCAGGTCGAGGCTGTAGTGGCCGTGAGCATGCACTGCACTCCAGCCTGAGCAACAAAGTGAGACACCTACTCAAAAAATAAATAGAAAGAAAAAAGAAAAAATTCTACTACTAGAAATGTTAATGAAAACCAATTTAAGGTACCGTTAATTGTTTCATTACTGGAGTCTGTGTTACTTAGGTTTAAACCCCAATTCCAGCACTTACTATGTAAGACCCTTTGGGCAAGCTTCTCAATCGTTTTAAAACTAAAGTTTCTACAGAATATTGGTTACAGCAAATCTATCATATGAGGCTGTTGAAGAATTAAGTGAGTCACACCAAGTACTTAGCATAATATCTAGCTATTAATAATTACTAATCTGAATTCAAATTAGATGGGAGCAGAATTTGTCAGTGAAAATTTCAGGTTATAAAAATCATTAGCGCCGGGCTCGGTGGCTCAGCCTGTAATCCTGCACCTTTGGGAGGCTGAGGTGAGTGGACTGCCTGAGCCCGCGGGTTCGAGACCTGCCTGGGCAACTTGGTGAAACCTCATCTCTACAATAAATCAAAAATCAGTCGGGCGTGGTAGCATACGCGTTATTCTGGCTACTCGGAAGGCTGAGGCGGAAGGATTGCCGGAGCCCAGCAGGTCGAGGCTGCGGTGGCTGGGAGTGGCCACTGCATTCCAGTCTGGGCGACGGAGTGAGACTCCGACTCAAAAAAA
This sequence comes from Carlito syrichta, assembly GCF_000164805.1. Taxonomy (NCBI): domain Eukaryota; kingdom Metazoa; phylum Chordata; class Mammalia; order Primates; family Tarsiidae; genus Carlito; species Carlito syrichta. The sequence goes on from NW_007249851.1 coordinate 220,229, forward strand.
ATCATCGGTGAGGTTGTTTGTTCAGTTAACACTTGCTTAACTAAATTAATTTAATTAAATCTCATTTCAAAAAGAATTTACAGCAACTTAAGAACATATCTAAGTCCAAGCTACTCAGGAGGCTGAGATGGAAGGACTGTTTGAGCTCAAAGACCAGCCTGGGCAACACAGTGAGACCCTCATCTCCAAAAATAAAATAAAAAAAGGAATACATCTATTCGAGTGGTATTAAAAAAAAAAGTGTAGAAAGCAGTGAAAGAAAAATAAAGGTAGGAAAATAAACTGCAGTCAAGATAACAGCTATTTATAAATACAGATAGGTTCTGTTTCCAAACATTTGGCTTTTTCCAGAAGCCAAAAGGAAACATGATCAGTTCTGAGATTCACAACAGGAAAAACATAATATTTCCTAATGCAGAGACCCATGAGATATTTCTTAAGGAGTCCTATGAAGACCAACAAAGAAGACAGCAACCAGTATGTGGTGGTTCTCAAAAATAAGTATAATCCTACCACCCTCCTCACTTATCTCCCATGCCCAAGGGGTCATTTGGAAGCCTGGTTGGGCATTTTTTTGTCATAGTGGTGGGAGATGCTACTGCCATTTAGTGAGTGGGAACCAAGTATGATAAACACAATGCTTCTGACAGCTCATACCGCTTTGGAGGCTATAGGGTCTCTGTTGTTACTACTTAATTTTGCTGTTGTAGTGGAAAAGCACCTACAGACAATACATAAAAAATTAAAAGCCGGGCTTGGTGGCTCAGCCTGTAATCCTGCGCCTTTGGGAGGTTGAGGTGAGTGCATTGCCTGAGCCCACGGGTTCAAGACCCGCCTGGGCAACTTGGTGAGACCTCATCTTTACAATAAATAAAAATGAGCCGGGTGTGGTAGTGCGTGACTGTAGTTCCAGCTACTGGGAAGGCTGAGGTGGAAGGATCACCGGAGCCCAGCAGGTCGAGGCTGCGGTGGCCGGGAGCGGCCACTGCACTCCAGTCTGAGCAG
>NW_007249851.1:221253-254757 GCF_000164805.1 Carlito syrichta
AAAAAAAAAAAAAAAAAAAATTAAGTAGAGCTGTGTTCCAATAAACCGTTCTTTACGTACACCGAAATCTGGATTTCGCATGACAGAAAATACGATTCTATTGATTTTTCTCAACTATTTAAAAATAGAGCCAACAGAGCCAGGTGCAAGAGCTCTTGCAGTTCCAGCTACTCAGGAGGCTGAGGAAGAAGGAATGCCTGAGCCCAGGAAGTAGAGGCTGTGGTGAGCTGTGATCATGCTACTGCATTCTAGCCTGGGTGACAGTGAGACTTCGATTCACAAAAAAAAAAAAGAAGGCCGAGCGCAGTGGTTCATGCTTATAATCCCAGCACTTTGGGAGGCCAAGGTGAGAGGATTGCCTGAGCCTGCATCTCTTAAAAAAAAAAAAGAAGACGACGAAGAAAGAAAGAAACAAAGAAAAGAAAAACCACTGTTAGTTTATCGTGGAGCCAGACAAAAACAGGCTGTGGACAAGATTTGGCCAGTGGGTATCACAGTTTGCTAAACCGTCTCCTATACAAAAAAGAAATATCCTACCCTAAATGCCAAGAGTTGAGAAGACCTGTAGAACTCCTAAAGAGTATTTCTATAGAAGTACATACTTGTATTATCAAGTTTTCTACAGTTTTCTCTGAAAATGCAAGTCAAATGTATAACAACAATAAAAAATTATGTTCAATAACTTAGTGGGACCAAGTACGCTAAACAATATGCTATCTTTTAGTATCTTAACTTTTTTTTGAGTCAGGGTCTCACCCTGTCTCCCAGGCTGGAGTGCAAGGGCACAATCACAATGACCATGGCTCATGTAACCTCAACCTCCCGGGCTCAGGCGATCATTCGACCTCAGCATCCCAAATAGTTGGAACTACAGGCACGTGCCACCATGTATGGCTAATTTTTAAAAAAAATTTGTATAGAGACAAGGTTTTGCTATGCCTTAAAGTCTTATCGTTGAAGACTTCATTTCTCTTAACCAAACTCTTAATTAGGAATAAAGTGGCAGAATGTAGAGGTTTTATTCCCTAGCTAGTTCCTGGAGTACATATTCTCTAGGCAGGACCATGGGATTTCAGCCAGGCAGATGAATTTGTTGGATATCTTCTTAAAATCAGAAAAGTAACCAGAGCTTAGAATTTGATAGTCATCCACTAATGTATGAGGATAAAGCCAATAGAGCGAATGTGGGTGGATTCAAAATTTTTTCTTAGAAAATTATTTTAAGTCTACTCTAACACAAGGATAAAAAAGGTAACAAAAGTCCTAAAGTATTTTTTTCAAATACTTTACATGAAATTGACAGAACATAAAATTAACCATTTAAAAGCAAAAAGTTCAGTATTACTTAGTACATTTATAATGTTATGCAACTACTACCATCTAGTTCTAAAACACTTCCATCATTTGAAAGTAAAACCCCTTACTATTCAGTCAGTAGTTCTCTCCATTTTCCTCTTCTTTAGCCACTGGCAAACACCAGTCTGTGTTCTGTCTCTACAGATTTACCTATTCTGGATACTTCATATAAATGGAATCATACAATATGTGACCATTTTTGTCTAGCTTTTTTCACTTATGTTTTAGAGGTGCGTGCACGACACAGCATGCATGCATCAGTACTTCTTTTCTTTTGTTACTGAATAATATTCCATTGTATGTATATATCACAATGTATTTATCCATTCACCCATTCATAGACATTTGGACTATTTCCATCTTTTGACTATTGTGAACAATATTGCTATGAACATGTGTGTGCATGTACTTGTTTGACTTCCTGTTTTCAGCTCTTTGGGGCATATATCTAGAAGTGGAATTGCAGGCTCATATAGTAATGTTTAGTATTTTGAGGAACAGTCAAACTGTTTTCCACAGCATTGACTCATTTTGCATATCTACTAGCAATATACAAGGGTTCCAATTTCTCTACATCCTTGTCAACCTTTTTTTTTTTTTTTTTTTTGAGTTGGAGTCCACTCTGTCACCCAGACTGGAGAGCAGTGGCACGCTCCCGGCCACCGCAGCCTCAACCTGCTGGGCTCCGGCGATCCTTCCCCCTCAGCCTTCCAAGTAGCTGGAACTACAGGCGTGTTAGCACACGCCTGGCTAATTTTTTGATTAATTGTAGAGATGAAGTCTCACCAAGTTGCCCAGGCGAGTCTCGAACCCGCGGGCTCAGGCAATCCACTCACCTCAGCCTCCCAAAGGCATGGGATTACAGGCTGAGCCACCAAGCCTGGCTTATTTTCCTTTTTTTAATAGCCATCCTAGTGAGTGTGGAGTGATACCCCACTATGATTTCAACTTGCATTTCCCTAATAACTATTAATGTTGAGCATCTTTTCATGTGTTTGTTAATCATTTTATCTTCTTTGGAGAAATGTCTATTCAACTCTTTTACCCATTGTAAAATTGGGTTGTCTTCTTATTGCTAAGTTGTAGAATATATATTTATGGATACTAAATCCTTATTGAATATATGATTTGCAAATAATTTCTCCCATAGTCCTAAAGTTTCATACCAGTGATTTTTAATCTTTTTCTAGGCATAATAAGCTTTTAAATGTCTTTGTCTTATATTTCCACATACAGAACTCCAATAAAACATATAAAAGACAAAACTGGAGCTACTTCAACAGAAGAAGAATAATCTGAAACCCTGATTACTTTTGGTGTCTTCCTGTAGCAAGTTCCACAAAACTTGCACAAAGCAGATGAAATATGAACAAAATGTGTTTTCCACAGCACTGAATCATTTTGCACAAATTTTTATCTGCACAAAACACAGTGACACAAGAGACACTGTTCTATGCCAAAAGTCTTAGACATTCTGATAAAATATTTGAAACTTGTGGGGTATGTGTACCAGGAAGGACTGTTAATGTCCACTTGTCCCAAATCTATATCAGGGCTATTAACAGTGCAGAAATACTTTGAATGCACCTACCATACTGCCATTTAAAAATAACAGAATCTGAAATAAGGATCTTAAATCAAATTATCACAAAAGGCAGAAGGGAGATAGTCGAGATTGGTTAATGGATATTAAAGTACAGCTAGACGGGAGGATAAGTTATAGTGTTCTATAGCACTATAGGGTGACTACAATTAACAACAATTACAATTAACAACAATTAATTGTAGATTTTCAAATAGCTAGAAGAGTGGATTTTGCATATTTCCAACACAAAGAAATGTTACATGTTTGAGGTGACGAACATGCGAATTACCCCAATGTGACCATTACACATCGAATACATGTATCAAAATATCACACTGTGTCCAAATATGTACAACTATCTTGTGCCAATTAAAAATAATACAAATAATCTATTGCAGCACACACTCAAAATATTTTGGCATGGTATAATTATAGTTGAGTGAGCTTATTAGAAATAAATAGACACTTTTTGAAGTTTAAAAAAAGGCAGCAGAGATGTAAGCATTTTGAGAGTATCCTATTTCATTAGAAATATCATTTAATGTAAAATAATGCAGGATCAACTATTTTTTTTATTCCTTCATGCATTCATTCATTTACAGAGATGAGGTCTCACTATATTGCTCAAGATAGTCTTGAACCCAAGAGATTTCCCACCTCGGCCTCCCAAAGCACTGGGATTGATTACAAGTGTGAGTCACCACACTTAGCCAAGCATCAATGATATTTAAAAGCACACATTGACAACTCCAGTAGGGATAATTTGTACTGAGCTATTATCTCTACACATGATACCATCACACATCTAATGACCAAATGATAGTTAGGGTTGGCTGGCTGAACGTAGTGACTCACACCTACACCTGGCACTTTGGGAGGCTGAGGCAGGATTGCTTGAGCCCAGGAGTTCAAGTTCAATTTTTATTTTATTTTATTTAATAAAATAAAAATTTAAAACAGAAGTCACAGGTATTAAAAGGGGGTGGAAAGCTGGCTGCCATGTATAGTAACAGAAAAGAATGCTATCTGGCCTGCAAACTTGAGTCACAACAAAGGTACACAAAAAATTAGATAACTGGTCTACACATCCAGGAAAAATAATCCTTTCAATAATACATTAGGACTTAAGAAATACCATATATGTGTTTAAAAAAAAAAAAAAAACCCCAAACAAATAAAAAATCTGAACTAAGTTTCCGGAATTTCGAGTGCATACTACGACTACTAGCAATGGTACAGCATCCACAAAATGCAAAGGACTTTCAAAGAATACAAAGTCAGTACTATTGGCTTATTTATTTCCCACATTATAACCTAATGCCTATTTCTGAGAGTATTTCAAACTTGTGGATAAAAACAACTTTGTGAAAATGTTTTACCTCTTCTTCCTCAATTTCAGAAGGGTTAAGTTCATGTTTTTGACAGTAAGGACCCTCTTTCCAAGCTTCAGTATCACCACAGTCACAGAAACCTCCACCTCCTGATGTTGTCATCTTGAAAAAAAATTGTAAAGTATCTTGTCAGTAAGTATTTACTGAGGGCTATTAGTTAATAAATAAGAATATTAAGTGCTAATGAAGTAACATTAAGTACTTAATTTCTTTGGAAGCATAAAATTAAGTAAAATGTCAAACCTCAATGCTTATTTTAAATAAGCCTAGAAGCTAATCTAAATGATTTTGAAATAAAATAAGCCAATCTGTAGTGTTGGCTAAACTACAGATATTTTAAGATGATATGTCTGCCTACAGGACTTCCTTAATTTGGAGAATCATGAGGCTCATAAGGGATTTCCTGGTAGGTTTTGGCTAAATTAGCATAATGTTGGTACCTACGCTACCAGGTTGTGATACTATAATATAAGATACTTAAAGGTTATAAAGATTCCTATAGCTGCTATTCCCTAGAAGAGTCTAAGAATAATGCTTTTGCTTTAGAGAAAGTAACCAACAAAGACTATAAAATAGTTTGTTTTTCTTTAACACTTCCTAAACAACCGCTTTTTGAAAAAACAGGTCAATAGGGGCTCAGAAAACAAAGAAGTAGCCTGCCTGATAATACAAATTTTTCACCACCCGCAAGGTTCAGAAATTATTGAAACTTCCTTAAGATATGGCAAGATTCAACAAGTATGGCATGACATAACCTATTAGTTAATAATTGGTAGACTAGAAATCCTGCTTCTCTTAAAATACTATGGGGAAGAGTTTATAAATGGTTATTAGATGCAGCAAATTTTAGAATGAATCCTAATATATTCTGCTCAAAGTAAGTATTCATGTTATATATTACGATATGATTTATGTAATCCCACAAATGACAGTTATTCCTAGGGAGGCAAAGATATATGTCAAGAAAGGTGTGTAGGCACCATTTAGAAAATGACATGTGCTTGTTCTGGTTACCAAACACAGATGTAGAACAGCTTATAGGAAACTGTGCTTCTCTTACTCATTTGTGAGACTAACAAAAACATACAAGAATATAAAGATCTCAATTTTGCAGTCGTTTTAGTTCATTATTATCAACTCTTGGGTAGATTGAATAAAAACAAATAGGAGGAAAAGTTCTGACCCAGAAAGGTTCCTGAATTAAGAACAAGATTAAAATATTCTAGAATGAAAGGGCTTAATGAAAAAAACTAAAATATTCCTTCCCTACCCTTCTATTTTATGATCAGGGTGAAAAGTTCAATCTAATTACAGTTCCCTGACCTTTGAGTCGTCATGGTCTGTCTTCAATTTCCAGTAGAGAAACCAGGACAGGCTTAGGAATAATCTGCCTCTATCTGTATCCCTGATTTAAAAGCAAACAAACATATCTAATTTTTTGAACAGTACTGACTGCATTACAGCAGTGAAAAAATAATACATCAGTGGAGTAGACCTTCCTACACTGTAGTAGATGCCTCTTTAATAAACATTTTTAAAAACAGCAAAGCAAAAGCAAACTAGTTGAAAACCAATATGAAAGAGCTAATATCTATATTATCTTTTTTAAACTATATGCTCCAAGAGATGTAAATTCATAATTCATTTCTATATTGCCATCATATGTTTAACGATATTTAAATTAACACATTGTTTAAGCCACTCTCCATTTCAATGTCAAATCTTTGAATTTTAAAAAGAAATAAAAGATTTTTAGCATAAAATTCAAAACTAGGCATGGTTATTCGGACATTACTAACCCTATATCGATGATCTCTGTGAATACTTCCCAAAAAGCACTCCATGCATAAAACACAAGTTGGGTCAACTGCACAGTCTCTGTAAAGTTAAAGAAAAAAAAAAAACCAGAGTGTCATAAAGTAACTACATATTTCACAACAGAATATTTCAAATTGGAACCCATCCCAAGAGAACCAGAATAATGGAGTTTCTTGGTGTTGTAAGAAAAGAAATATTCCCCCAAATCTGGCAAATCTTTAACCAATGAAATCAGTATTAAGGATCTGCTTCTCATAATGAACGTGTGTGTACTAGTGAGTATTTCAAGGCACATATTATTAGAATGGTAAATTTTTCCACAGATTTGGGTAATCACATTATATACTAACACACAAATATATATGGAATAGATTCAAAATATGATTTTCAAAATGGGATTTCAAATAACTTCCTCCAAACAGGTGTTTGAGATCAAGGGTCTTCAAAGTGATATGTATGCACCTCTAGAAAGGCAAGAATATCAACTGAGATCCAAGAAGACAATATTAGAACCTGTATTTCTACTTAAATTTTCTCTAAAAGGGGAAAATAAATATTCTACATGTTCAGTAAACAGACTGACACAGGTTTCCTCACTCTGACCCTATGTTTCGTATCCACAGAACACACAGGGTCCATGAGACATCCTGATGGGAAATTAAGAGTTCCAAAGGTTGGCCGTGGTGCCTTCAGTTGTTTCATCTGCTTCCATCATACTGCCAGTTAGATGCATTCATAGATAACATCTCAAATAAGACAATTTCTTTAATTGCATGAAATGAAATGGGACGTGTAAAATAAATACACATTGATCTCTGTCCCTGGCTTCTGACAGAGGTGCAAAGAGAGTTTCTAACTTTTGATCTTTGACCCCAGTACCAGACAGAGTTCCTAATCCCTTGGAATTTCTTGGGTGATATAAGAGTTTTTTGTTCTAATGAGATGACTGATGGCTGGGGCCTATAGGATAGCCTCAGGATGGGGGCTGGCTGCCAGGGGAACCAACCATGCGATTAAAGGGTGGAAACTTTTGGTCTCACTCTCATCTTTGAGGAGGAGAGAGGGGCTGATGATTTGAGTTGATCAGCAATGGTCAATTATATAACCAATCCTATCGTGCCTATGTAATGATGTCTCCATAAAAACCCCCAAAGGACTGGGTTTGAAGTGCTTCTGAATTTCTGAACAAGTGGAGGTGCCTGGAGAATGGTGTGCCCAGACAGAGCAAGTGAAGCTTTGCTCCCCTTCTCTCAGGCCTTGCCCTGTGCATCTCTTCCATCTGGTTGTTTATCTGAATCCTTTGTAATATCCTTTATGAGAAGTGGGTAACAAGTATTCCTCTGAGTTTTGTGATCTGCTGTAGTAAATGACTCAAACTTGAGGAGAGGATCACCGGAAGCCCCAATTTACAGCTGGTTGGTCAGAAGTATAGGTGACAACTTACTATTTGAGATTGGACTATGAAGTAGGAGGCAGTCTTGTGGAACCAAGCACCTGACCTGTGGGATCTGATGCTATTTCCAGGTAGACAGTGTCAGAATTGAATTGAATTAAAGGATATTCAGTTGGTGTCCAATGGAGAATTGCTTGTGTGTAGGGAAAAGTCCCTTACACACATCTGGTGTCAGAAGTGTCCGGCACTGAGTGTTGTATACGAAACATTTTATTCCTCTATTGTCCTGGTGAGGGACACCTGGAGTACTTCCAGTGCTCTTCTACCACAAATAATGCTGCAATATGAACATTCCTGAAAATGGTCTCTTATGGATGTTTGAGACTTTTCTTTGCATACAAGTTAAACTAAGCTATTCCCAAACATTTATTCTTCCACACAGTAATTAAGATACGTTTACAGAGTTCCTAAAAAATATTCAACTAAAATTTTGACAGATTATTTGGAATTTATTGATAAATTTCAAGACTATGAACATTCTTATAAGAGCAAGTTATTATGTCCATGATTATTTCCTATGTCCTTTATTTGTGTTTTAAAGTTTTTTAAAAAATACGAGTTCTCTGTATTCTTGATTTGATTAACATCTAGGTACTTTCTCGATTTTGCTGTTTTAAAATATTTTTTAAATCTCATTTTCAAGTTGGTTAAGACTGGTTAAAAGAAATAGTTGTGTTTTTTTTGTTGTTTGTTTTGTTTTTTAAGTACCCTTGATGAACTCCAGGCAGTTCTCATAGTTTTTTATTTTGCTGTGGCTATTTTTTTCTAAGGTAAATGAATGTATAGTAGTATACAATGATAATTCTGTTTTTCCCCCTTTTTTTTTTTTTTTTGAGTTGGAGTCTCACTCTGTCGAGTGCAGTGGCCACTCCTGGCCACCGCAGCCTCGACCTGCTGGGCTCTGGCGATCCTTCCGCCTCCGCCTTCCAAGTAGCTGGAACTACAGGCTACCATACCCGGCTAATTTTTGATTTATTGTAGAGATGAGGTCTCGCCAAATTGCCCAGGTAGGTCTCGAACCCGCGGGCTCAGGCAATCCACTCACCTCAGCCTCCCAAGGATTACAGGCTGAGCCACCGAGCCCGTCTTGTTTTTCCCTTCTAATATTTAGACTTATTTCTTTCTTCCCTTACATTATTCACAAGAACCTTGTAATATGTTATACAACAGCAATAATAGTAAGAGCATCCCTGTCTTGCTCTAGATCTTAAAATAAACACAAAAGGCTCTCAATTATTATGTTCACTGTAGGTTTACTAAGAAAGTAGCCTTCTAGAAAGTATGGAGTATTTGTCCTTTCCTATTTGAATTGTACCTGAGGGTAATCAAAGAACTGATGAAAGATTGTTTTTCTTTTATAGAAGTTTAACTAATAAACAAAGATGACAAATTAGAATACCACCATTTTGCTACTCTTAATGAAATAATGATTGAGGTAACCTTTATAGTAGTTTCATCTGCCAGGTACCTAAACTCACTCAACACTCTTAGAACAAGAGCAGTCAAGCATCATGTGCCTCTGATATGAAGAATTTAAAAGTTACAAATCAATAGTTATGAAGTGATCACTCCTATGCAAAACACAAACCACAGAATTCAAGCAAGCCTAATTATAAGGAATAAGGAAACACGTTAAGCAACATCATGGGGACACAATCAGCCAAATCTATAATGTGGAAAATTCCAAAGGATAGATGAGTAGGTTTCTTAGTCACAGGGGAAAAAAAAAAGAAAAAGAAAGAGAGGCTCTATCATAGATGAGAAAACACGAGGCACAGCAGGCAAATGCCACATGTGAACTTTGAATTCACACTTATGAGTCAATTAGGACAATTTCAATTCTGGCTAGATATTAGATTATTTTAAGAAATTAATGCTAGCTTTTAATGATGTTAGGAGCTGTAGAGAAAAAAGCTACATACTGAGCATCTACCAATAACTGGGCATAATGTCTGGAATTTGCTTCAAAATAAAGTAGTGGGGCAGAAAACAAGTAGGTGTGCAGTACAGCATACACCAGTAAAGAGCTGCTCTCTGTGTAAATGCTGAAGCTGAGCAACAAGTACACATCCAGGATATCATCCCATTCACCTTACTTTTATAATGTTTAAAGCTATCCATGATAGAAGGTTTTGAAAAATCTAATATGCAAATAAACAATAAAGTTGCTCCTTACATACACTGTTAAGAATTTATATAACAAATAACTACTGAAATTTACAAAATGCTTTTCTGAATGAAGAAAAAATATTTTTTCTTCTTTCAACTATTAAAATGGTAAATTAACAATTGTTAAGAAGATGAACTAGCTTTGAATTCCTAAACTAAATTCCATTTCATCATGCTATATTACTTTTTAGTAGTTTTTTGGATTCAGAGGGCTAATACTTCATCTAGGATCTTTTCATCAATATTAATAAGGGAAATGGCTTTAAATGTCTCCTCTTATATTGTTTTTATCAGGGTTTGGAATCAAGACTATACTAGCCTCATGAAAAGGGAGCTTTCACACCTTTTCCAGTTTCTATAGTAACCTGTATAAGAAAGGAATTGATTATTCCTTCAAAATTTGGTAGAACTCACCTGTACAGTCATACAAATATGGCATTTTTGGGATACAAGATCTTTGACTGCCATTGTAATGTTTTTCATACTGTAGTCAAGTTTTCCATAATTTTTCTACTTTAAGTTTTTTAATTTATTAGTATTTAGTTGTTTATAATTCTTTCAGGGATTCTAAAAATGTCTTGGTTCAAAGCACATTTTTTTTTATGGCACTTCTAGACCAAAAGAAATATTTTACTGTTCTGTTTATCAAATAGACTTAAACAACTTGGCACCTGATAAGCACTGCACACTTCTCAAATCTTAGAATCAGATTAGGCACCGCCACCATCACTTCCATTGACTTTTCTTTTTCTTTTTCAGTCAGAGTCTCACTCTGTTGTCCAGGCTGGAGTACAGTGGCACACTCATGGCCACCACAGTCTTGACCTGGGTTCAGGTGATCCTTTCTCCTCAGCCTTCCAAGTAGCTGGAACTACAGGAGGGCACCACCACACCCGACTAATTTTTTGATTTATTGTAGAGATAAGGTCTTGCCAAGTTGCTCCAACTGGTCTAGAAACCCTGAACTCAGGCAATCCTCTCATCTCTGCCTCCCAAAGTGCTGGGATTATAGGCATGAGCCACCACATCTGGCTTCATTGATTTTTCACAAGGTATTTGTTTTTTAATCATAGCAATGCAGAGAACCCAGCCTCGCAATATTTGACATCATCAAAAAAAAAAATAAAAAATACAATGTACTTCTAGTTTTCATTTTTATTTTTGTGTATTTGTACCTTCTCTTTTTCTTAACCAGTCTCTCCAGAAATGTATCATCTTTACAATTCCAAAGACTCGGTGTTTCAACTTTTTACTTTTGTTTCATTTTTTGATCGTGTCTATCTTTCTTCTTGTTTCATGGAGTATGCTCTATGGTTCTTTTTTTTAATTTTTATTTTTTGAGTCGGAGTCTCACTGTTGCCCAGACTGGAGTGCAGTGGCCACTCCCGGCCACCGCAGCCTCGACCTGCAGGGCTCCGGCGATCCTTCCACCTCAGCCTTCCGAGTAGCTGAAACTACAGGCGTGTGCTACCACGCCCGGCTCATTTTTTTATTTACTGTAGAGATGAGGTCTCGCCTGCCCAGGCGGGTCTCGAACCCACGGGCTCAGGCAATTCATTCACCTCAGCCTCCCAAAGGCACGGGATTACAGGCTGAGCCACTGAGCCCGGCTCTCTATGATTCTTTTTCCAACTTTTTGAACTGAATGTTTACCTAGCTTTTTATTTTTTTAATTTTGAAATAACTTCAATTGTAAAAATAGTAGAATATTCCTTTATACTTTACCCAGCTTCTCCTAATGTTAACCATAGTACAAAGTTATCAAAACTAGGAAATTAACATTGGTCCAATATTATTAACCACAGACCTTATACAAATTTTATCAGCTTTTCCAATGAAGTTCTTTATTCATGCCAGGATCCAATACAAGATCCTACATAGCATTAATTGTCATGTCTTCTCAGTCTCCTCCAATTTGTGACAGTTCTTGTCTTTCCTTGACTTTCATGACAACGCTTTTGAAGAGTACTAGTCAGCAATTTTGTAGATATCTTACAATTTGGTTTTGCTTGTTTTTAAAAATCAGTTTGAGACATGCATTTTTGGCAAGAAAACCACTGAAGTGATGCTGTATACGTCTCAGCATGTAGCAGGTGGCATACGATGTTGATTTGCTATGTCTTGTTACAAGTGATGCTAATTTTGCTCACTTGGGTAAGATGGTGTCTGCCAAATTTCTTCATTGTCAAGTTACTATTGTTTCCTTTGTAATTAAATATACTTAGGGAGATATTTTATAACTATGCAAATACCTTGTTTATTTTCAAACCTTCGCTCTCTAGCTTTAGTATCCATTAATGGATTTTGCCTACAATTATAAATGTTATTTAACAAATGGTGATTTTTTTTTAAGATAGTCTCACTCTCACCCAGGCTGTAGTGCAGTAGTGCAATCAGTCTTGACCTCCTAGGCTCAAGTGATCCTCTGACCTCAGTCTCCTAAATAACCAGAACTACAAGCGTGCATCATTATGCCCGGTTAATTTTATTTTGTATTATTTTTTTCATGTAAGTTATATACATGTACTAATTTGAGTCTCTCAATTATACTACTTTGTAACTGGAGTCCTAGGAATGGAAAAAATGAGACAGATAAAATATTTGAAGACAGAATAACCTAAACTTATCAATTCAGTGAAAGATCCAAGAAGCTCCAAAAACTCCTAAAGAATAAATAACAAAAAAACCCACACATTTAGGCATATCATAGTCAACTGCTAATATCCACAGATTACAAGAAAACCTTCAAAGGCAGCTAGAAAACAATATATTTCATATAAAGAAACATAAGTATGCCAATAACAGCTAACATCAACAAAACTATAAAGGTCATAATACATTGGAACAAGATCATTGAAATGCTCAAAAGAATACAAAAAACAAAACAAAAAAAGTCAATCTAGACTTCAATACACTGGAAAAATATTCTTCAAAAACGAGTAGAAAGAGACAATCTGAATAGGCCTGTATCTATTGAAGAAATTGAGTCAATAATTATTAACTTTCCAAAACAAAAAGCACCAGGCTTAGATGGGTTCACTGATGACTTCTATCGAGCATTTAAGGAAGAGAATATACCAATTCTCTTCCAGAAGGCAGAAACAGAGGGAATACTTCCTAACTCATTCTATTAAATCAGCATCATCTTAATGTCAAAATCAGACACAGACATTACAAGAAACCTATAGACCAATATCTCTCATGAACAAAATATGAGCATATTAAATCCAACAATATATATAAAAAGAATTATATACTATGACCAAGTGGGATTTACCCAGGTATGCCAAGTTAAAACTCAACATTTGAAAATCATGTCATCTATCACACCAACAGGTTTAGTCAGAAAAATCCTACATAAAAAAAGCATTTGACAAAATCTAATGCCCATTCATAATAAAAACTCAACAAACAAGACATATATGAGAATTTCCTCAACTTGATAAAGAATATCTATAAAAAAAACCTACAGCTAACATCACTTAATAGTGAGAAATCTGAGTTTATGCTAATGAACTGACATAGGACAGGGCCCCTAGATAGCCTCAGGATGGAGCCAGTTACCAGAAAGATCAAGAGACTAGAGGACTGAAATTTACACACCTCTCCACCAAAATCTGGGAAGAGAGGTGGGGTGGGGCTGGAGATTAAGCTCTTGATAATATTCTTGACCAAGTTGCAATGAACTTCCACATTGCTGAACATGTTGAGGTGCTAGGAGGGTGGCATATCCAGAGAGTATAGAAGCTCCTCATTCCTTCTCCTATACCTTGTTCTATGTCTTCCATCTGGCAGTTCATCTGTCTTTTGTATAATATCCTTTATAAAAAACCAGTAAATGTAAATGTGTACCTGAGTTCTGTAAGTTGTCCTAGAAAGTAAACTGAACCCAAGGAGGGGATAGTGGAGGCCCCTATATATAGCTGGTCAGTCAGAAGTGTAGGTGACACCCTACTACCAGTGACTGGTTTGTGAAGTTGGGGCAGACTTGTGGGATGGAGCCCTTAGCCTATGAGTTCTAACAATAGCTTCAGGTAGACAGAGTAAGAATTTATTTCATTTTAGGACACCTAGCAGGTGTCCTGAGTTGAAAAACTGCTTGGTGTGGGGAAAAACTCACACATCTGGTGTCAGAAGGGCTGTGTGAGAGTGTAGAGAGAGAATAAAGAGTGTGTTTTTCCCAGAATAATTTTTAAAATGGAGAAAAAAAATGAGCACAAAATGAAAACATGTCAGATTAAACACTAACTGGGATAATTCATAACCAGGCTAGACAGAATAGGCACCGGATTATAACTAGCATCATCAGCAAACTACAGCCCACAGCCAGCCAGGTGTGGTAGGTAGTTCACACCTGTAATCCCAGCACTTTGGGAGGTCAATGTGGGAAGATTGCTTGAGCCCAGGAGTTAGAGATCAGACTAGGCATTGACCTGGGAGGCTGAGATAGGAGGATTACATAAGCCCAGAAGGTCAAGGCTTCAACAAAAACTGAATTTGGCTTGCAAAGCCTAATATATTTATTATTTGGATTTTTACAGAAAAAGTTCGTTAATCTCTAGTCCAGAAAGAATGAAGATCACTAGGTATGAGATATATGTGGGTAAATACTCATGATTATATGTATTTATTCCTTTCTTAATGTCTTTAAAACACTAACATGTTAAGAAAAAAACTATAACACTGCATTGTGAGTTTTACAATTTATAGGTGCAATATATGACAAGAAACACAATGTATAAGAGAAAAAAATTCAACTATAAAACATGTCATAAAAAGCTTCCAGTTTTTAATAGTGTAAGATTTATGTTAGTTAGTACATAAAACACATTAAAATGTGGCTAAGTACAGAATAACAATGTCTAATATTTTAATGTGCTGCATATTTAAAAAAAAAAAGGTCACAGCAGTTCTATTTACAATATTTAAAAACTAGAAGCAACCCAGATGTTCATCAACAGGACAATGGATCATGAGCACTGTGGTACATTCATACAATGGAATTACTCAGCAGTAAAAATGGAACCAACTTCTAATAATCATAACATCGTGGAAATTTAATAGATACTATACTGACTAAAAGAAGCCAGGCATAGGGCCGGGTGCTGTGACTCACGCCTTCAATCCCAGCACTTTGGAAGGCCAAGGAGGGAGAATTGCTTGAGGCCAGGAGTTTGAGACCAGCTTGGTTAACATAGCAAGAGTTCATCTCTACAAAAAAATACAAAAAACTTAGCCGAGTGTGGTGGCACACATCTCTAGTACCAGCTACTTGAGAGGCTAAGGCGGAAGGACTGCGTGAGCCCAGAAAGCTGAGGCAGCAGTGAGCCAGGATCATGCCAGTGCACTCTGGCCTAGGCGACAGTGAGACTCCAACTCAAAAAAAGAAAGGGAAAAAAAAAAGAAGCCAGACACAAAAAGAATACGATCTCATTTTTATTTTCTTTTTTGTAAGATCTAGAATCAGTCAAAGCAATCTACAGTGAAAATATCAGCAGACCCTATGTTCTAAGAAATTTGTTCAGAGTTCCAAGCTAAGGAATCCAGGAGTGTCCAACCCCGAGTTTACTCCTTACCTATGAAGAACACCTGAACCCCTCGGCAAGACTTCCAAGGAACCAGGGCTCTTTGTTTGGGGCTAGGTAGAGGTTGCTAGGTGGAGATTGCTAGTTGAAGGGCGCTATATAAATCACAGGTCTTCTGCAAGCAGTTAGTGGTGATCCCATCCAGTCAGCCATACCTGGAACTTCCTATATGTTAAGTCCCCAATAAATCTATGTCTCACGCGCTGTCTTCAGGTGTTTTCTTTGGCCTACTGGACCTTGTGCCACATCTCTACTCAATTCAGTAAGGGTGAAGCCCAATACCTAGGAGGCTGGAGCTGATAACAGGAAAATTTCTAGTCAGATGGGAATATTCTTTCAGTCTTGACAGTGTATGAGTTATACACAATTAACTACCATCAAAAATGTACAATTAAGGCCAGGTATAGTGACTCATGCCTGTAATCCCAGCACTTTGGTAGGCTGAGGAGAGAGAACTGCTTGAGCCCAGGAGTTTGAGATCAGTCTGGGCAGCATAGCAAAACTTTGACTCTACAAAAAATAAACAATAACAATAAAAAATTTTTAAAAGATGTAAATAATTCAGTATGTTTCTGAGTTAAGCAATGATTTCAGCAAAGTCCCAGCTACTCAGAAGGTTGAGACAGAAGGATTACCTGAGGTCAGGAGGTCAAGGCTACAGTGAGCCATGATCATTCAGCCTGGGTAACAGAGTAAGAGAGACCTTGACTCAAAAAAAAAAAAAAAAAAAAAAAAAAAATATATATATATATATATATATAATACATGACATATATATATATAAACATGGCTCATTTTAGATAACCACAGAAATCCAAATTATCTAGAAGATATCAACTGCTTATTTTCCCAGGTCAGAAAGAACATATAGACAAGGGAAATTCCAATATTGAAGCCACAGTGATAATATATAGTATTAAAATTGTACCTCTAGGTATTTACCTTGAAAAATACTGAGACATGTACAAGAGATGTATACAAACATGTACAAGGTGTTCTTTGCAGCACTGTCTGCTACAGAAAAAAGCACTAGAAATTATCCATTTCTAATTTCATTAATAAGGCATCAAATACATTATGACCTTTCCTTACTATGGAAACACAGCAGTTACAAAGAATGCGTTAGATTTATACATACTGCTATGGAAGGATCTCCAAGACAAATTGTTAAGTGAAAAAGAGTAAGCCACAATTATATTATACAATAAGTCCCCTACATATGAACATTCAAGTCGCAAATTTCAAAGATCCAAATGTGCATCCAATCATGTAAGTTAGTTTACATGTCTGGTGTACATTGTCATGTGTGTACATCCTTTACAAGTGGTTGTACTTTTGTGTACTTTAGTATACAGTACTGTATAAAGTGTAGTAAGTAGTACAGTATCTTTATTTCAAACCCAAGTTGTCCAGAAACCAGCATAAAAGCAGCAATGATGTAGCTGGCAGTGTATAGCTGATTGTGTTAGTTGGGTACCTAGGTTAATTTTGCTAGACTTATGAACAAATTGGACTTATGAATGTGCTCTCAGAATGGAACTTGTTCATATGTAGGGGACTTACTATATAAAGTATAATTTCATTTATGTATTATGTCCATATTAGAAATGACTTCTGAGGTGAGTGGATTGCCTAAGCCCGCGGGTTTGAGACCCGCCTGGGCAGCCAAGACCTCATCTCTACAATAAATCAAAAAAATCAGCCGGGCGTGGTAGCGCGTGCCTGTAATTCTGGCTACTCTAGAATCCTGCAAAAAAACAAAACAAGACTTTGAGTTTTTTAAAAAGGAAGAAACTGAACAAACAACTCTTCTTAATGGAAGTGTGTCTTCCATATTGGAGGCTTGTTACTTCCAGCAAGAAGAAGAATGGAACTATCTGTACCCCTTGGGAACAGCTCAGTAACTTATCTAAAGAGTTAGTTGGCTAAAAAAAAAAATCTCACGTACATAAAATAGTTTATAGTTACCTATGTGCCTTTATATCTATAACCCATTTTTATCCTAAAGACTCAGGGAAGAAAACTAGCCGTAAAAAACTATAAAAAAAATCATTGCTAATTCAACACTTCTAATGTTCATCCATATCCTAGTTTGTGTCTCTTCCAGACATATAGGAGAATTACACTTTCTCAACCTGTTTTGTAGTTGGACAGAGGGTTGTGACTAGTTTTGCTTAATGAAATTTAGGCAAGGTCATTATTTCCAGGCCAGAGCATGTACTTGCTGGGCAAGCAAGGCCTTCTAGCTCTATTCAGCCCTTGCTGTGGTGAACCCTGAAGGCATTATGCTAAGCCTGGAGAGACAAAAGACGGTGTGAAGAAAAGCAGAAGCCTTTGCTCACCACCCTACTCATCTGAATTGGCTACACAATCGGTGGCTCAGCCTGTAATCCCATGCCTCTGGGAGGCTGAGGTGAGTGGACTGCCTGAGCCCCGGGTTCGAGACCCGCCTGGGCAGGTGAGACCTCATCTCTACAATAAATCAAAAAAATTAGCCAGGCGTGGTAGCGCGCACCTGTAATTCCAGCTACTTGGAAGGCTGAGGCAGAAGGATCGCTGGAGCCCAGCAGGTCGAGGCTGCGGTGGCCGGGAGCAGCCACTGCACTCCAGTCTGGGCGACAGAGTGAGACTCCAACTCAAAAAAATATATATAATAATAATAATAATAAATATATCTTGGTATTTAAAGTCTTTGAGATTATAGGGTTGTCATTTTCAGTGAAATCTCGTCTGTCATGACCAAAAGAATCAGTTAAAACATTGCAACACAAAGAAATGACAAATGTTTGAGGTGATGGATATCCTAATTACCCTGATTTGATCATTACACTTTGTATGTATGTATCAAAAGGTCGCATGTAACCCATAAATATGCACAGTTATCATGTACCACTTAAAAAACCCAAAGTTTAAACAAAAAATTAAACCTAAGAAACTACGTAATAGTTAATAAAACATCATAAAGTACTATCTGGAAACAAAGAGTAAAAATATCCCAACTGATGGCAGCATAAGCTCCCCCATCCCAATTCTGGTTATCTATAACATTTATGCAATAAGTTTTCACATGTTAAAAAGAAAGTTCTCAATTTAACTATACAAAGAAAACAGTGGAACAAAACCTTACTTCTCTGTATCTAACAGAAGTGTTAAGCTAAAAATTTAAGCTACACTCTAAAACATGACTTCATAGTCTACTGTTTTATTTTTCATAATGGTTATGAAACAGCAAAATATAGAGTTATAATAAAAATCAACACTGAGATTTTTGTCCACTAAGATTTTTGCACTCTAAAACCATCTTTATTTAGTAATGAATAACAAGTGCTAAATTTGACTACTCTTTTCCTAATAGAGAATGAAATATAGACAAATACCCCAAAAAGTAGATTACTGCCTATAAACACAAAGCTAGCTTTTTCTGATATCACAGAGACTTCAGAAAAATTACTTGTGGGCAATACAGTTTTATAAACTATGAACAAATAACTCTCCAAAGGAAAACAAACCCATTCCCTTCACAAGTCTTTTCCCCAAGTATTATACATAAAACAACATCATTTTTTCCAGTTAAAGAAACCCTCCACACTATGGACATCAGTCGCCTTTACATAGTTTAGAAATTGCTCCAGAATTCCAATAACCATATTTTATCTTTCCAAATGACAAGACTCTATGCCATTTTACCAGAGCACTGTGCTTCATGCTAACACTTAACTTTTAACACGAGATATTCATCCCGAACACCCAGCACAGCCATTTACTACAAGTTTACCAAGTATCTAGCATGGTGCAAAGCACTACACAAAGATCTCCTTCAGCCTCCCAACAACACTGGTTGAGAGGCTGATCGTTTGTCCCTGACCCCTGGGAGGTAACCTGTGATAGGAATGTCTTTTTTATTCATGGTCCCGCCCCCCTCAACTGACAGCTTACGCTAACAAAATGATAGAGTAGGAGCAAAACCAACTGTGTGATTAGAGTTGCCCAATTTCTGGGAAGGAAAGAGGGAGTTGGAGATTGAATCATGTGGGCAGTGATATCATCAATCAAGCCTATATAATAAAACCCCAATAAAAACTCTGGACACCAAATCTTGAGTGAGCTTCCCTGGATGGCAATATTCTTTGTGTGTTGTCATACATCAATGTTCCAGGAGAGTAATGTGTCCTTGAGGACAATGGAAGCTTCCCACGTGAACTCTTGTTCTACGCCCCTTTGGCTGGGCCTGACTTGAATCCTTTTGCTGTGATAAAACTTTAACCACAAGTACCATCAGCCCATAGTACCTCTGGGTTCCACACAAGCAGATTCAATCAACTTCAGATTGAAAATATTCAGAAAAAAGATGATGGCTGCATCCATACTGAACATGTATAGACTCTTTTCCCTGTCATTATTCCCTAGAAAATGCAGTATAACAACTATTTACACAGCATTTACATTATATTAGGTACTACAAGTAATCTAGATATGACAAAGTTCATGAGAGGATGTGCCCTTAGCCTCAAGGTTGAACAACTTCAGGTAACAATCATATTGGCATTATTCGCAATTCGCTGTTGAAGAAATCAAAGTTTAGAAATACCATTCTTGGTTTTTTTGTTTTTGTTTTTGTTTTGTTTTGAGTCAGAATTTCATTCTGTTGCCCAGGTTGGAGTGCAGTGGCACACTCACAGCCACCACAGCCTCAACTTGCTGGGCTCAGGGGATCCTTCCACCTTAGTCTTCCAAGTAGCTGGAACTATAGGCAAGTGTCACCACACCTGGCTAATTTTTTTTTTTTTTTTTTATATAATTTTTTTATTTTAAAGATGTGGGGTACAATTCAAGTTAGGTATACAAATGTTCATTATGCAGGTACCCTTGCCAGCTAATTTTTAAAATTTATTGTAGAGATGAGGTCTCACCAAATTACCCAAGCTGGTCTCAAATCCCTGGGCTCAGGCAATCTTCTCACCTCCATCTCCCAAAGACCCGGGATTACAGGTGTAAACCACTGTGCCCAGCTTAGAAATACCATTTTTTATAGAAGTCTGGTCCAAACCAGACTTTAATGAAATCCCTCCCCCAACCCAGGTTACTTGTCTGCCCAAGTCCAGGTCATCAGATATTGCTTTCATTCCTCCACAGTTCAGCCAATTGGCCAATTTTCTTTATACTGCAGTCTATTGTTTTCTTTCTGGTTTCTTTTCCCCCCATAAGGCTGGTGAAAAAACAGATTTTCCAGTCTCTTCCCTCAAATCCATAGCACTTTCCATTGTCCCTCACCTTGTCCCCTCCCCAACCAGCACATATTTCCTTTCCATGTTGTGTGTGTGTGTGTGTTTGTTTTCGTTCTTTACACTACTACTAGTCACTAAAAGGAAATAAATGTATGCATTCTTTAATACTAAAATTCTACTTCTAGAAAGTTATCTGATGGATAGTTTAATATGTGCACAAAGACATATAAAGATGTTCAATGCAGTATTATTTGAATACTGAAATGACCTAAAAATCTACTAACAGAGTACCAGTTAAATAAAGAACAGAACACTCATACAATGAATATGCAGTCATTAAAAAGACAAGACAGGGCTGGGCACGGTGGCTTATGCCTATAATCCCAGCACTTTGAGAGGATGAGGTGGAAAGACAGCTTGGGCCCAGGAATTCAAGACCAGCTTGGACAACATAGTGAGACCTCATGTCTACAAAAAAAAATAAAAAATAAAAAAATTTGCCAGCCGTGGTGGTGCCCACATAAAGCCCCAGCAACTCTGGAGATTGAGGCAGAAGGATCACTTGATCCTAGGAAATCAATCAAGGCTGCAGTGAGTCGTGATTGTGCCACAGCACTCCAGCCTGAATGACAGAGTGAGACTATGTCACGAAAATATAAACAAACAAAAAGGATAAAGTCGGTTTTCGCTAAGTGTTATATAAAAATCTTAAGGATAAATTTTAAATAAAAGAAGCAAAATAAGAACAGTTTATATGGTATGCTAGTATTTATCAAAAAAAGTATAAATGTTTACTTATGCATACAGTATCTGCAAGGAAACACAAAAAACTACTAATCATGGTCCCTTCCAGATCAAGGAACAGGTAAACTGAGGAGTAAACTAAGAAATGAAAAAGGGAAGAATAATTTTCATGGTACTCATTTTTGTACTTTTTAAGTGTCATACTTTTGCTTATTAATTTTTTTCAAGTCAATTTAAAAAAGCAGTGACAAAGACTGTTCTTTGTATTCTCTGTCCTTTGTAAATATGCCCTTGTAACTATCTTTAAATGTCACGAAAGCAAAAATTCTTTCCTCACACCATGAGGCATTCCTACTACCCTTGTTGCCTTCCTTTTTGTTGACTTTATATATATATATAATATATAAAAATATATATATAAAATTTTATTTACTTATTTGTTTATTTTTGAGTCAGAGTCTCACTCTGTTGCCCACACTGGAATGCAGTGGCATGCTCACAGCCACCACAGCCTCGACCTGCTGGGCTCATGCGATCCTTCTGCCTCAGCCTTCCAAGTAGCTGGAACCACAGGTGTGTGCCACCACGCCCAGCTAATTTTTGAATTTATTGTAGAGATGAGGTCTCGCCAAGTTGCCCAGGCTGGTCTTGAACCCATGGACTCAGGGAATTCTCTCACCTTGGCCTCCCATAGTGCTGGGATTATAGGCATGAGCCACTGTGCCCAGCCTATATATATATATTTTTTTTAATAAAAAGTTAGAATATCTAGAATAGGTATAAATAGATTGACCTATACTCTCTAAATTCTAGTGAAATTAATTTTTGTCTGAGAAACCCTAGACTAATATACCTAAGTTCAACCTTACCACAACTAACAGGAAAATCTACTGAGATCATTTCTGATTCAGACTCATCCACAAATCCTTTAGGCACACAAACTTCAAATACACCATGGTATATATACCATTATGATTGAGAGAAAATAAATATATTTCTCTACCTTCACACTCCAAACTCCCAAAAGCCTATTCCACAACTGCTGCTGAAGATCACTGTTGAAAACAAGTTCCTCTTACCTACTCTTCTTCTGGTAATGGAAGATCTCAGAACTCAGTCAATTTAACCAAGGTCCCTCCATAATGCAGGCAAACTGTAAGTTCTCTCTGCACCCAACCTCTTCTCCACAGACAGACACATATGAGATTTCTGGGATTAACAAAATTCTTGAATACTATGCTACCTAAGGTTACAAGGGGCCCAAGGAAAAAATAAAATGGTAATAAATTTACATGAGAGATTAATGTCTTGTGTACCTGTAGCATCAGCTGCCCTATTAACTGGCTGGGTACAAAAGTGAACATTTGAAGCTGTAAAATACAGAATGGAAAGGATTTCCTGTACATAATCATGAATTACATCCTAAGTAGCAGCTGGTTTACAAGTAAATAACAATATCGCCACTGGACAAGTATGGAAATATGCAAGTAACAGGAATACTGTACAATTGAACTAAAGTCAGAACTGTCCCCGTGCATGGACAATTCATGAGTTCAACAAATATTTGCCTAGCACTTAATATATATGAGACACTATTTATTACCAAATACTGCAACTAAGAAGTAGTATCTTATACACCAGTCTAGCTGGAGATAATAAGAGAGAAAAAGATTAAGGCCAAATCCACGATTATGAGTCATCAGCAGCTCTTTCTACAGCCCAAATATGATTTGGGGGCTTTGTGGTTTTTTGTTTTGTTTTAATGTGTTTTGTGGTACTGTAAATTGTATTACAGTGCAACTTGATTTTCTGCTTAGGAATCAGAATGTTAGTGTACAGAAGTCCCCAGATTTCTGAGTTTTGGTGACCAACAGAAAAACCAAGGGAAGGGCTACTAATTTTTTTGCCAAGAATATTATAAACAAAACTATTCACCATCATTTCATATACCAATATTTAAACAAAGGACAATTCTCAGAATTTAAACAAGTTTAGCTGCAAGATAAACTCAGGATGTCTTCCGTCATTTTACTGTGTATGAGTGAAAAAAGTTCAATATAGACCAACATTTCAGAATAAAAGAAAGGTAAAAGAAGAGAACACGGACTTCAGAGTCAGAGAGGCCTGGTTTCAGGTTTTCTGATGGCAGGTGAGTCATTCAGCCACTCTGGGACTCAGTTTCCTCAAGGATATTATCTCAGAGGTTTATGGAAGGACTAAATATTAACATACAGAAAATGACTGACATTAAATTTGGTGCCTAGGAGGTGCTCAACAAATGTAAGTGACTTTCACTGGTTAAAATAAAATTGGGACTTCCACTTCTGGCTATGACAGTCTAACTAGCCCTGAACTAGACCCTTTTCCCCATCCCAATTGTATGCAATAATATAACTAGATAAAATACGTGAGCTAACTACTGAACAGGTAGGTACTGAACAACAGACAACACAAGACTACAATAACTAGGAGAAGGGAAATTCATGAAGTAAGCTCCAGGTCAGCCCACCTGTGGCACAGCAAGCTAGAATCTAAGCACAGCAGGAAGGTTCCACTGAGCTAAGACTGGATCAGAGCTTGGGACAGGTAAAATAGCTAGGATCTATGGGTCAGGGCAGCAGAGGGCTGAAATGAGTGCAGGGTGGGAGGGGCAGAAAAGGACAGAAGTCTATGAGGTCACCTGTGAGTAAGTTCTTGACTGAGGTTGGGCTACACATGCACAGGGCAACACTCTCCAAGTTTACTGGACAGTGGCTGCTATGGCATTGAGAGAGTAACAGAGATACTTGAAATCTAGCAAGCAGTGCTGACGTCTTTGGAATTCTGGTCAAGACAGTCATCCAGAGAAATCACAAAGGCCATGTCTTAGAGGAAGAACAGCCTAGAGCAAGTCTTACTTGGGATGCGCTCTAAAAAGGGATGGGGGAAAGCCACTGCGACTCAGCACAAGGTACAGAGTCCATAAGTGATAAAGCAGTGCAATCATGCAGAGAGCTGGGTGGCAGAGGCAGCAAAAGAATGGCTGCATACAAGGAACGATCAAATGAGTAAATATTTTGAGGACAATGAGAATCAAGTTTCCTCCTGTCTAGAAAGAACCTTGTGATGTCAGATTAAAACTGGAGAGAGCACTACAAATGCATGGTTTTCAATATGTGGTAGATGTTAACATATATAAATATGATAGATAGATATAAAGCAGGCCAGGTGTCATGGTTCACACCTGTAATCCCAGCACTCTGGGAAGGTGAAACAGAAGGTTTGCTTGAGGTCAGGAGTTTGAGATCAGCCTGGGCAACATAGTGAAACCCTGTTATCTACAAAATTTTTTTTTTAATTCAGGGTTAGGTATACAAATGTTCATTATGCGGCTACCTTGCTGATGAGGTGTTTTACAATTTTTAAAAAAATAAAAATAACCAGGCATGGTGGCATGCATCTGACCTCCTAGGTATTCAGGAGGCTGAGGTAGCATTACTCGGGCCCAGTAGTTTAAGGCTGCAATGAGTAACAATGTGCGCCATACTGTACTCTGACTGGGTGACAGAGTGACACCCCATTTCTGAGGAAAAAATAAATATAGATAGATAGATCCACTCAGAGGGCTCAGAGTAGTAACACCTCAACAACAACAAGGACACCTACCATCTTATTTCTTTTTTTCCTTGTCTTTTTTTATTTTTATTTTTTTGAGTTGGAGTCTCACTCTCTTCCCGGGCTGGAGTACAGTGGCACGCTCACAGCCACCCCAGCGTCGACCTGCTGGGCTCCAGCGAAAATGCCGCCTCAGCCTTCCAAGCAGCCAGAACTACATGCATGTGCTACCATGCCTGGCTAAATTTTTGTTTATTGTAGAGATAAGGTCTCGCCAAGTTGCCCAGGATAGTCTCGAATCCACAGGCTCAAGCAATCCATTCGCCTCGGCCTCCCAAAGTGCTGGGATTACAGGCTGAGCCACCGAGCCTGATCATCTTACTTCTTTTTTTAAAATATTTTATTTTATTTATTTTATTTTTTTTTGAGTTGGAGTCTCACTCAATCATTCAGACTGGAGTGCAGACTGGAGTGCACCACAGCCTCGACCTGCTGGGCTCCGGAGATCCTTCCAGTCAGCCTTCCAAGTAGCTGGAACTATAGGTGTGCGCTACCATGCCCGGCTAATTTTTTGATTTATTGTAGAGATGAGGTCTCGCTGCCCAGGCGGGTCTCGAACCCACGGGCTCAGGCAATCCACTCACCTCAGCCTCCCAAAGGCGTGGGATTACAGGCTGAGCCACCGAGCCCGGCTCTCATCTTACTTCTAAACACCTTTTTTCACCAAAAGGAATCAGGCTCCTTGGCAAAATGGGTGATTCCAGAGCTGGGGCAGGGAAAAGCCCAAGATGTGCCTGGGACATCTTGTTGTGCCAGAAAGAAAGAAGTGTTCAAAGAACAATGGGGATATGAAAAAGAACAAACACAGCTTGAAGGGGCTCCTTCTGGCCAAATATATGACAACTTGAGCGTGAGAATAATAGAACCGTGTGAACAGATACTGATACAAATATATACAACAATACATTGAAAGTTTTATAAGGAAGAGGGTATTTAGTAGCCTCAAAGGACTTCCCCACAAACTACTTATTGATTACATATGGAAAAAGAGTGATTTTACAGTGAAGTCTTGCAGACATTCACTTAATCAAGCAATGAACATCACCAATTATAGAACAAATCAAAATCCTATGTCATATGATAGAGTTAAAACCCATGATTTCTGTGGTAATCCTGTCACAGATACAACTTGACTCTAAACATGAATATCAGACAAATCCAAATTTAGGGACATTTACAAAATAACTGGTCCGTAATCTTCAAAAGTGTCAAGATAATGAAAGTCACAGAAAACCTGAGGAAATGATCCAAACTGAAGATTAAAAGACAAGACATACAAATGTATAATTTGGAACTAGATCATTTTGGTACAAGGGACATTGTTGGAAAAACTGGATCTCAATTTCCTATTTAAATCATGAGGTTCAACTAGATCTATTGCTCCAAATATCCATAAAATACACAAAGGGATTTTTGCAATAACAAAAAACTAGTTTTAACAGCCTTTCAATGTATCATGATATTCTAATCATGATGATAAAGACTACCGTAGACACCCAGAGGACTTAACCAAATATCAAATTTAAATTTTGGCCGGGCAAGGTGACTCACACCTGTAATCCAGCACTTTGGGAGGCAGAGGCAAGACTATTGCCTGAGTCCAGGGGTTCAAGACCAGCCTGGGCAACTTGGTGAGACCTTGTCTTTGCAATAAATAAAAAAAATTAGCTGGATGTGGTAGCACATGCCTGTGGTTCCAATTACTTGGAAGGCTAAGGCAGAAGGATCACCTGAGCCCAGCAGGTTGAGACTGCAGGAACCATGAGCATGCCACTGCACTCCAGCCTGGGCAACAGAGTGAGACTCCTACTCAAAATAAACAAACTTCAGTTTTACAGGAGGCCGGGCTTGGTGGCTCAGCCTGTAATCCCAGCACTTTGGGAGGCTGAGGTGAGAAGATTGCCTGAGCCCAGGAGTTGGAGACCAGCCTGGGCAACTTGGTGAGACCTTGTTTCTACAATAAATCACAAAAACTAGCTGGGCATGATGGTGTGCGTCTGTAGTTCCAGGTACTTGGAAGGCTGAGGCGGAAGGATCACCTAAGCCCAGCAGGACGAGGCTGTGGTGGCCATGAATGTGCCACTGCACTCCAGTCTGGGCGACAAGAATGAGATTCCAGTTAAAAAAAAAATTTTTTTACACGAAAAGTTTGGGGGTTTTTTTGAGTCAGGGTCTCACTCTGTTGCCCAGGTAGGAGAGTGGTAGCATGATCACAGGTCACCACAGCCTCGACCTCCTGGGCTCAGGCGATTCTTCTGCCTCAGTGACCCAAGTACTAAAGGCATACGCCACCACACCTGGCTAATTTTTGTGATTTTTTTGGTAGAGATGAGATCTCACTATGTTGCCCAGGCTGGTCTCAAGCAATTCTCCTACTTCAGCCTACCAAAGTGCTGGGATACAGGCACGAGCAACTACACCAAGTGGGAAAAAGTTTTAAGGAAAAAACAAAAAAACACAAACAATAAACAATGCCTCCATCAACAGTATATGCACACAATGGAATATTATCAAGCTCCATCAGCTGATATGGAAATATACTAAACTTTTGTTAAATACAGAAAGGAAAATTTATTGGCAAGTGATGCTGTCAAAAAAAAAAAAATGACGTATTTCTATTTGTATCTATGTGTGCATGTATGAATGTATAAGACAGTCATTTATATTGACCTATATATGCAAAGAAAATTTCTACAAGGCTGCATGACAAAAAGTTAATGATTAGTTCTGAAAATAGGAATGAAAAGTCAAAAGGGGACAGAGCACTTAATTCTCCAACTTCTACCCTTGTATACTTAATTGTCACCAAGAAATTTCAAAAGAAAAGTCAATCTTCTTAGTAGCAACAAATACATACAGCACTCAGATCTTGGTTTCTAACTACCACTCACATCTAAAAGAAAAATCCTTGGAGAAATGGCCTATTCTACATATGAGTCAGAGTAAGTAATGTGAGCTGTAGACATCTTGTTGCGCCAGAAAGGAAAAAAAGCACATAAAAACTAATGAAGGCATGTGAAAAGGATGAAGAAGTTAGGCAACGGGACTCCCCACTAGCCAAATTTGGGATAATTTGAACATCAAAAAGAATCACTTTAACCAACAACAAAAAAAAAAAAATCAAGAAAAGCAAGAAAATGATTACTGCAAGAACCAACATAATAGCAGTTAATTATGGGGTAGGAAGAACAGAGAGTTTCTAGAATGCTGGTAACAATCTATTCGTTAATCTGGAAAATAATTACATGAATGTTTATTTTATAATTATTTATTAAATGGCATGTATTTGTGGTATGGACTTTTAGATACAGAGATTTCATAATTTTAAAACAAAATTCTAAGGTCTTAGGGAAAAAAGAGGTCAAGCAAAAACAGGAGCCTTTTAGAAAGAAAATTAGAATATTTTACCTGCAAGAGTATGTAGGCTCTCCTACTTTAAAAACACGACCACAAAGATGAGAAGGTTTGTTTGCTTGTTCAAGTTTTGGAAATCCAAATGCAGGATCTTCACCACAAAGGTACCATTCCATTGGTGCCAACAAAACGTGCTGTGCCAGCATGTCTTCTTTCTGTGGAAAAGGGTTGGGACCCCTGCAGTAGATTTTGGGTACATAGTGGGTTAAATGCTGGTACACTTCTCTAGGGAGGTCAGTTGCTTGCAGCCATTTCTTTAAAAAAAAGAAAAAAGGGTTTTAAACAACACAATAAACTGCTAATTTGAACAAATCTACCCTACTTTATTTTAGGCACAAAAATAATGATAAAAGAGTCTATGGAGGCCAAAGCAACTCCATCTTGGATGCTAGTCCATCATGTTGCCTTCTGGGAAGATCTCTAAGATTCTTGATTTACCTACTGTTCCTTGTACAAGAGCAGGTAGTTACCATAAATCCTGACCTTAGGTCAAACAACTTTGATGTTATTGTACTTCAATTGTCCCACACATTCCTTCTGAATCATTCCTTCCCTATGGTGTCAAAGCCCTGGCTTTGTAGGTAATAGCACAGGGATCCACAATCTTGTCTTGCTGCCAAGACAAAGACATGGCTTCTGTTCCAAAGTCCCAATTAGTTTCTTTCTTGGAAACTGGATATGTCAGTCTCTCAGCTTCCTTGGACTTTAGGGGTAGGTTTGCACAGACCTGCCCACCACAAAACAGTCTTATACTTGGTTTACAATACTTACCACTGTATATTAGAAATTTAATCTATTAAAATGTCAAGTATTTTAGAATTCTACTTTAAAGTATAAGTGAAATTAAACAAGCTCCCCCCCCCATGACTCTTGAAGCAATCTTCTACCGGCAGTACAGAAAAGCAATCACAAGAAATCATTACATAAGACACTAGTCATTGAGCTCATCTGACTTCCTTTCTGATGCTTTGCGCAAATGTTTTATTCTGATTTTGATATGGATTTTCACACCAGAAGAGCATGCAGTGAATATGCATAGCCAATACTAGTTATATTTCTGATTGACAAGTAAATTTTTATTAATGTCAGTCTACAAGAGACTTTGTTCTATCAATTATGTCTTCTTTCCTTGATCAACCTCTCTCTATAAGATCTTTTCCCTTTGCTACCCTCACTAAGGACAAAAAAGGCTACTTTTCTCCAACCCTCTAAACCTTTATGTATAACTACTTGTATTATACTTAGATATCTCATAGGTACCAACTCAATATATCCAAAATTGAACTCATGATCTCCCCCTGTACCCCTAACAAAATCTGTTATTCTCCTCATTTCCCTGTCTTGGCTCTATCTGAGTATCCATACCAGAAATCCTGAGATTCTTCCTTCTTCTTACCCAACATCTAATCCATCATCATGTCTTGTCTATTAGGCTTCCTAAATGTCTCTTAAATCCACCATTTCTCTACAGTCATTATCCCCACTACCCTAGTCCAAATTGCTTGCTACTATCACTAGAATTAGTGCAACAATGTCCTAACTGGTGTCCCCATTAGTCTTGCGCCTCTGTAATCCATTTCCAAACTTCAATACCAGAGTAATTTTGGCATAATGCCAACCTGCTCATATCATTTAGCTTCCCATTACATTTAGGATCAAGTCAAGTCCCCCCACATGGCTTACAAGGTCCTCTCTCTTGATCAAACTCTCCAATCTTCTCTTCCTGATCCATATTAATCCTCTCTGTCTGTTTTACAAAGCTATTTTCTACTCATTCTTCAGATTCCAGTTTATGTTTCACTTTCTCTCAGATGACCTCTCACAGCCCATTCCTCATTCCCATCTCTCTTCCTCAACCCCTAGATCTAAAACAGAATCTGGCCTCGTGAGCATTTAGTAAAATATGCTAAGCTAATTGTTAAGTGACCATAAATGTGTTTATACTGCTTACTGTCACATAATATTGACAACTTAAGAAAGATGCTCCATGTGGCTTCAATGACAGCAGAGATAAAGAAGCTCCAAGCCTGCAGCATGGGTCAGATATCAGTCTCTAAAAACTAAACCAAGTAAGGCCTAGAGAAGGCACCCTTCAAATCACCTCCTTTCTTTCCCCTGTCTATATTCTTCAGCCCACTTCCTTCCTACTAAAAATAACATATGGAGAGAGATTTTAAATATTCATGAGGTGGTACATATTAACTTTCTAGTCAATTTCATGTTTTCAGAGAACTTTTACTAAAAATGTAAAAAAATTCATAACTTAAGGAACTAGATGGAAATCTAAGACCAAAAACAGCGAAAGTTTTCACTTCTAAGGTGAAATGCATTTTCCAAGCATAACTAACTTTATTGTGTTTGCTTTATGCAAGAAGGAAAGAGACTTAACAACAGTATTTCTTGGGAGACAAGACTACAGGTTTTAAGATTCACTCTCTTTAGAGAATGACTTTAAATCAAAATCTTATGTACCAGAAGGGACCATGAAAAAAACGGAATTATCATATGAGGGTGGGCCCCTTTGTAGTAAAAGCTTCCCCGCTAGATAAGTGTTTTAGGAACCCCATTGGCATCAGTGTATTAGCTAGTGCTGTTATGAGAGATGGCATTCAGCTTCAGTGAATTTTTTTTGTGGAGATTTCTTTCAATGTGTTTGCTCATTTCATGATGGGTGATTTATAAGCGTACATGCTCATAGCATGCTGAATGTTCAGCAGTTTTTGATTAGCAATGGCATGACCCCATGCTCCACCCTCCCTATTCACCCCATCTCAACCCAAGACACTTTTTTTTGGTTTTCCTGATTGATGTCAAAGGGAAATGTTTTGCCTAGATGGAAACAGCAAAACAAACAAACAAACAAAACAACAGAAGCACTAAAAGGCAGCAAAATTGACTAGCTCAAAAACTGTTTTGAGCAGTGGAAATGTCTCAACAGGTGCACTGCATCAAATGAAGAGTACTTTGAAAGTGACATGTAAGAATAAATAATTTTAATAAATAAATCCTGTTTTTAGGGTCCCCCCTTATACACATATACATACTTTACGTAATTATAAAAAAGATAAGTTTAATAAACAGTAAAAATGTAAGCGTCATCAACAAGCAAACTAGAATCTTATTCTTTGAGCTAAAAGACACTTTTGTTGGCCTCATCCAAGGGTAAATGTCAAGTCTGTCACCCACTGTCTGCAAACTAAAATATGAATGAAGGCAGTCAAACAATCCTAAGCAATATACTCTTTTCTTTCTTTCTCTCTTTCTTTTTTCTTTTTTTGTAGAGACAAGGTCTTGCTTATTGCCCAGACTGGTCTCAACTTCTGGCCTCAAGCAATCCTCCCCCCATCGGCCTCCCAAAAAGCAGGTATGAGCCACTGTGCCCTGCCCAATTTATTATTTGTAAATGAAAAATTAAGCAAGAAGACCAAAATAATTCAACTCCTTGGTCCTAGAAAGTTAAGTGCGTCAGACTACTTTAACTCACTACACACGGAAAGGTTCTATTTTTTAAAGTTTTCGTTTTTCTTTCTTTTTTTAAATTGGAGTCTCACTCCGTCGCCCATGCTGGAGAGCAGTGGCATGTTCATAGCCATCCCAGTGCTGACCTGCTGGGCTCAGGCCATCCTTCCGCCTCAGCCTTCCAAGTAGCTGGAACTATACGCACGTACTACCACAGCTGGTTAATTTTTTATTTATTGTAGAGACGAGGTCTGGTCAAGTTGCCCGAGTGAGTTTCGAACCTGTGGGCTCAGGCAATCCACTTGCCTCTGCCTCCCAAAGTGCTGGAATTACAGGCTGAGCCACCGAGCCTGGTGGAGTTTTTGTTTTTCTTACATTTTATGTTCCTATTCCTCCTAAAACTTTACTTTTGCAGAATTTTAATCCAGGGAAAATAAAAGGTTCCTTTAGAAGAAGGCTTTCTGGGCCAGGTGCGATGGCTCAGCCTATAATCCCAGCACTTTGGGAGGCCAAGGTAAGAGGATTGCCTGAGGCCAGGGGTTCGAGATCAGCCTGGGCAACTTGGTGAGATCTCGTCTCTACAATAAATAACAAAAACTAGCCCAGTGAGGTGGCATGCATCTATAATTCCAGCTACTTGGAAGGCCGAGGCAGAAGGATTGCCTAAGCCCAGCAGGTCGAGGCTACGGGGGTCATGAGAATGCCACTGTTCCAGCCTGGGCAACAAGAGTGAGGCTTCAAGTCAAAAAAAAAAAAAAGAAAGAAAGAAAAAATGTAGTCCTGTAGCTCTAACAATAGTTCAAATCTGTTTACAGATTTATTTAACCAAAAATTCAGAAGCAAATAATAGCTGGATAAGAAAAAAAAGTCAGTCACCTTTTTTTTAAATAAAAAAAACAGCAACCATTTCATTCTAAATATCATTTTACTACATATTATTATAAATTATTAACAAGACTTTAAAATCTGGTTCAAGAAAAGGTAGGCACATGTTTCCTATATTTAAAAAATTTGCTACCATAATGTGAAAAATTTAAAACCACCTCACAGATTTGGGCTGTTATAGACACTTTAACCTGATTAAACTTACATACTTCATAAAGCAAGAAAAATTTGTGACTGCCTTTTCAGACTGACTTTCACACATTTCTCCAAAGAATAAAGTCTATGGCTTTTCATACTAGTTCACACTAATATATGCTAACTGTAACTTTCTTCAGTATGAAAAATTGAGATTTCTAATTTGGTTGCATTTTAATTCGTCTTTATTTCAGACACTTGTAGCTGTCACACCCATGTGTACATGGCGTTCACTATCTTATTAGAAGTCCCTCATAAAGGAAGTGAAGAAACTGTCAACTCATTCCTCTAAAGTAAACATGTTATGACAATACTTCCAGGAGCTTTCCTTTTATTGAATGCTAAATTTAAGCCTTGGGATAGACGACAAGTACAATAAACACAAAAATGAAAAAATCCCTAAAGGTCAACCTTTTATTACAGTATCTAATTATTACTCTATACTCAACTAAAATTGAATCCTTCACCTACATTTCCTTTTGCAACATGTTAAGTTAATCATAAAACAATCACCTAGCTGGGCTCGGTGGCTCAGCCTGTAATCCCGTGCCTTGGGAGGCTGAGGTGAGTG
>NW_007249851.1:254973-256849 GCF_000164805.1 Carlito syrichta
AAAAAAAAAAAAAAAAAAATCACCTGTGCTCAAATGGAGTTTTCAAGACTGTATTAAGAAAAAATTTAAACAAATTCTATTAAGAGCTCTACAAATGAAGGAGAACATTTACAAATAGAAATAACATTGAAAATCAACAACAGACAAAAAGCCTAACTGAAAATGGGCAAAGAAAATACGCAAATGGCCAAAAAACTCATGAAAAGCTGTTCAACATCATGAGTAATAAGAGAAATGCAAATCAAAACCACAATGAGAAAGCACTTCACACCCAACAGAATGGCTATAATCAAAACACAGGCAATAACAAGTGATGACAAGGATGTGGAAAAGTTAGAACCTTCATACACTGCTGGTGGGAATGTAAAACTTGACAATCACTTTGGAAAAATCTGGCAGTTCCTCAAAAGAGTTAACCAGCATTTCCAATCCTAGGTAGACACCCAAAAGAAATGAAAATGTTACATCCACACAAAAACATGTATGAGAATGTTCATAGCAGCACAATTCATAGTACCAAAAAGTATTCATGCAAGTTGAGAACCCTTAATCCGAAAATCTGAAATCCAAAATCTGAAACTTTGAGTGCTGACACAATGCTCAAAGGTCATGCTCAAAGAAAATGGTCACTGGAGCATTCAGATTTTGAACTGGGGATGCTTAACTGGTATAACTGCAAATAATTCAAAATCTGAAAAAATCCAAAATTCAAAACACTTCTGGTCCCAAGTATTTTGGATAAAGAATACTCAACCTGTACATTCTACAACATGGATAAACCTTGAAAACATGTTAAGAGGTTGGGCGTGATGGCTCACGCCTGTAATCCCAGCACTTTGGGAGGCCGAGGCAAGAGGACTGCCTGAGCCCAGGGGTTCAAGACCAGCCTAAGCAACTTGGTGAGACCTTGTCTCTACAATAAATCAAGAAAAATTAGCTTGGTGTGATGGCGCACGCCTATAGTTCTAGCTACTTGGGAGGCTGAGGTGGAAGGATCGCCTGAGGTCAGCAGGTCAAGACTGTGGTGGCCGTGACACACAAAAAAAGAAAACATGTTAAGAGAAAGAAGTTAGTTGCTAGTCACAAATGACAATATATTAGATTCCATTTATATGAAATATTCAGAATAGGCAAATCTATAGAGACAGAAAACAGGCAAGTAGTCGATTAGAATTTAGGGAAAAATGGGGTGTGACTGCTAATAAGTACAAGATTTGTTTTTTGAGGTGGTGAAAGTGCCCTAAAATTGATCGTGGCAGTGACTGCATAACTCTGTGAATACACTTAAAATCACTCAATTGAATTGTATAGCATGTACTGGTAAAAAATTTAAAGCAAAAAATAATCAACACAGACATAAAACTTCTATAATGTCTGTAACAAATTAGTATTTATTTTACACTTGGAAGAAAAACAATATATGCACTTCTTAAATCATAATTACCCACTGGAACACATATAACACATGGAGGTTCCCCAATTTGTTGATGTTCCTTAGGAAATCAGTTTTAAAACTATTGCCGGAGTATATGCAGTATAAAACGTAAAGATGAGAAGTGCTGGCAAAGTCATACTTGTGAAATCAGGATTGATTTCTTAGTAGGATTACTAAGAAAAAGAGAAAACGGAGAAGAGTAATACCCTAAACTCACAATTATTAAAATGAATGGAGAGTCACAAAAAGTCCTCCCCACTCATAATAAAAATAAGAAAAGCAGACTAGGCATGGTGTTTCATGCCTGTAATCCCAGCACTTTGGGAGGCCAAGGCAAGAGGATTGCTTGAACCCAGGGGTTCAAGACCAGCCTGGCAACACAGTGAGCCTTCGTCTCTAAACAAAACAAAACAAAACTATATACCCACACCCCCCCCACAC
>NW_007249851.1:256869-258930 GCF_000164805.1 Carlito syrichta
CCCCCCCACACACACGTGTGTGTGTGAAAAGCAGTGTGTAAATAAAGTGTGGTAAGATGACACTGATGTTCATTAGGTAATTTTAAATAGAGGTGATTTTAACAGATTATTAGTTATTGGTAACTGAGGTCTAAAGCCTACAATAAATGCTTTCTCTACTTGTTTATTATCTTTCAAATTTACTTGCAACCTGAAAGAAAACTTTATTCATTTTAATCTGTGACAAAAGGTTGTGCTGGAGCCCAAACTGAAAGAATAGTTTTAAGTGTTTGGTGTTTTAGCTAAATACAGACAGTAAATCCCTCATGAAGAAAGGTCAAGTTAAGGCTGTATAGCCGAAGCAATTTTATATTTTAATATTAGTCTGTATCTTCTTTATTTGAAAGAGTTTTGTTGGCCTTCAGATTAACTTTAAAAAAAAATCTTATTGTCCAGAAAGCCACTTAAAAGTAAGCAGAGTAAAAGTTAAACGTAGCTCAGACTGTGATCTAAACAAAGTCAAATTAAGTCCAAGTTAATAATGTTTTGTTGCATTTCCTTAATTTTCCCCTTGCACCTGCTTGAGCGTTTCACTATACAAGTATTAGAAGTGTTGGACTCTGGCAATAGTTTTAAAACTGATTTCCTAAGGAACATCAACAAATTGGAGAACCTCTAATCACTTGATAACTTGCACTTTCAGAATAGAATAATGGAATATGTACCCTGTATCACTGGGCCACACACAAAAGTCAGTGGAAGCACTGAGATAAGGAACAGATTAGATATCAATTAGAAGAGACACAGCGAGCAAACAGCTGTCATTATTATTATCTCACCATTTACTTTTAACACTACTTTCGTTTTCTTTTCAATGAAGAGAGAAAGGCAGATGGGGGCTGAAAATCGTTCGGGTTGTGCAATATTGAGTAGAAGGTAAATGAAAACAGACCTAGACTAAACAAGTTGGTTTAAAAAAAAAATACAGTGAAACAAGCAAAGACTCATCATTCAACAATGTGTTTCTTTAAACTTTCACCTCTACTCGGGACATTTATTTCCACTCACTGCCCAAGAGCTCCACAGTGCCCCCACCCCCAAATCTTGTTCATAACACTCAGATTGCTGACCTGTATCCGTGGGTCACTCCCTTCCCAGCAGTTTTTTTAATTGGAGGCCTTAGAGGTGGGGCTCAAGCTGTTTTGGTTCATTCATGATCATTCTGGACAATCTGTTCTAATGGGTGTTCCCTGTCCTTATTGGGGAAAGATGCTGTCGAGTTTATTAACCATTTTACAACTCTGCGACTTACACTAGCATATTTATATTACAGTTTTAATACTCTATTGGATTGGAATGGTTTAAGTTTGCGGCATAACTGCTCCTCCCATACTGTGACCAACTCTCACGTTATTAGCTTATACAGTATTTGCTGAAAGCTGCTCTCTCAACGTTATATAACATTTGTTCTCCATCCAATCACCCCCATCTCCTACAAAAATCATGTTTTTAATCTCTCAGCTTCCACTACTACTTTCTCATACTCGGTAAACTTTCCACACAGGCATCAACGTTGTCAGCGAACCAAACCGGTGCAAAGGGAGAGGGAAAAAAGCACTGGAGGGTTAAAAGAAGGACAAGCCAGTGTTGTTTGCATCCTTGGTGTTTAGGGCAGTCCCCAAAACAAAGTAGGGCTCGGTTAGAGGAGCCTGTTTCGGTGGAGGAGGCACTGCTGCCCTTAACCAGGAAGACAAAGTAAGGCGATTATACCCCAAGCACTAGGAAAGCTCTGTCCTGCCCCTCTTCCAAGAGCTGGACTACAGGGCAAAGGCCCACGTGTTGGGGGGCATCCTGGGGGGCCGGGGGGGGCTCCATTATTGGAAGAGTTGTTGGTACGCCTGGGCAGAACGGGAATGTAGAAGTGGCTGGGGCACAGCCTTTTGGGGGCTGCTGAAGGCGGAAGCAGAGAGGCCGGATCGGTGCCTCCCGGGCTGTTACCCCACAAGGCCAGGCCCGGCACGGTTAGTACACCGAGTCTGGGCCTGGCTCTCCGGGACCTTCAGGAGTCGGTTCCTCCCCCGG
>NW_007249851.1:259081-301185 GCF_000164805.1 Carlito syrichta
AGAGCCGCAGCCTCGCCTCAGCCCCGGCGACCCCGGCCGCCAGCCCTGCCCCAGGCGCTCGGTCCCGGAGCCGTCCAGGTGGCTGCGGGTGGAGCAGGAGAAGGAGAGAAGGGTGACGTGACCCGGGCAGGAGGGACAGCGGCCTCCGGCGCTCCCTCCCGGGCTCGCAGCCCAAGAGGCAAGTCGCCGGCTCGTCCCCGACCCGGGGAAGGACACAGAAAACCCAGGCCCGCCGCTTTCGCTCACCACTACCGCGTCCTGCTCCAGGAAAGGGGCAATAACACCCCGGAGGGGAAGCGGAGCCTTCTGGGTAGTGTAGTCGTCCCCGGTGCCGGGGAAGCGGACGCGTCCTTATACGGCGCTCCTCGAGGGCATTATGGGAGTTGTAGTCCATCTCCCAAGGGGAGCTCGATTAAATGGCAGCGAAGGGGGGCGGGGCTTTCCTGCGCCACTGGGATCATGGGAAGAAACTAGTGGACAGAAGCGCCCCCTGGAAAAAAGGCAGAAAGCAAGATATTGTGGGAACTGTAGTTTGGGTCCCACAATCTCATTTGTTCTTTTTCGAATCCCCAGCGCCAGGAACAGTGCCTGGCACGTGGTAGACACCCAAGTACTTGTCGAATTCCGTCACAGGTAGGCACTCTACTTTCAAAAGAATGAATGAATTACATTCTATTCTTATAGTTCTAGGGTTCCGTCATGCATCATCCCCTCATCCCTTAGACTTCCCTTTATACTAGTAAAGGGAGTGAATATTTCCCAGGTTTTTGAAGGTTAAAAATGTGTTTTAAATTTTTTTCAAACAATTCGGTAATGATCACTTCATTAAAAGGTATTACACATTTTGCTGCAAAAGTAAAGGAGTCCATCGGGCCAGTTCAAAAATTTACTCTTAATAAAGACATTGTATTTTTACAATAGAAATAAATAATTTTAGGTAAGAAAATTATGGGCTGGGCTCTGTGGCTCAGCCTATAATCCCAGCACTTTGGGAAGCCGAGGCGAGTGGATTGCCTGAGCCCGCGGGTTCGTGACCAGCCCAGGCGACTTGGTGTGACCTCGTCTCTACAATAAATCAAAAATTAGCCGGGCGTGGTAGCGCGCACCTGTAGTTCCGGCTACTTTGGAAGACTGAGGCGGAAGGATCGCCGGAGCCCAGCGGGTCGACGCTGGGGTGGCCCTGAGTGTGCCAAGCACTCCAGCCTGGGCGATGGAGACTCCAACTCCAAAAAGAAAAAGAAAAAAGAAAATTATCTTTGGTTTAGGGTAGTAAAATTCTTTTTTTAAAAGTATTTTTATATATTTAGGGGATATAAGTGTAAATTTCTTACATGCATATATTATGTACTGGTGACTGGTGAAATCTCAGCTTTTAGTGTACCTATCACCCTAATGGTGAACACTGTAAAAGGTAGGTAGACTCTTGACTGACAGTTGGGTGACTGGGCTTCTCTGAACAAGTCTTCAGTCTCTTTAGAGTTTGTCAGAAAATTGCTTACACATTTTATCAGGTGTGTTAATTTATTCCCAGAAGGAGGTTATAAATTACATATAGGCAAAAAAAAAAAAAAAAGTTCTGAACCAGACCAGGTTTTGGAACATGTTTATGTTTATGTTATCGTTTGTAATGATACTATATTAACCCGTTTTTTAAAAGGATATACAAAATGATCTGTAACCTCAGTCCAATTAAGCCTTGTCATCACTTTTTTTTGTTTTTTTAGTTGGTGTCTCACTCTGTCGCCCAGACTGGAGTGCAGTGGTCGCCCCCGGCCACCTCAGCCTCCACCTGCTGGCTCCGGCGATCCTTCCACCTCAGCCTTCCAAGTAGCTGGAACTACAGGCGCACGCTACCACGCCCGGCTAATTTTTTTGATTTATTGTAGAGATGAGGTCTCGCCAATTTCCCCGGGCAGGTCTCGAACCCCGCGGGCTCAGGCAGTCCACTCACCTCGGCCTCCCAAGGCGTGGGATTACAGGCTGAGCCACCGAGCCCGGCTATCACTTTTAAAAATAAAAATTCTATTTATGTATGTATAAAATCAGAAATTCAAACTCAAAAGAAATGTTTCAAAACAGGAAAACTGAAAACTTCCCATTCCTCTTACCCCAAGTCTCTCTCCCCTCTCCCCTCAAAAGAAAATCTTTTTTTTTTTTTTTTTTGAGTCGAGGTCTCACTCTGTTGCCCAGGCTAGAGTGCAGTTGCAGGATCATGGCTTACTGCAGCCTTAACCTCTTGGGTTCAGAAAATTATTTTGCCTCAGCCTCCCAAGTAGAAGACTACAGGTGCACACTACCACACCTGGCTCATTGAGATAATCATTTTTTAACACTTAATCGTGATTCTGTCCAGAAAAAAAGATGCACATATCTTCACAGTTATCTATAATGAAATATTCTTCTATGTATTATAGTCTTTTTCGCCCAACTTTCTTGCACTGATCCACTCAGATCAGAGTCAGCCTGGAGGAAAACTGGAATTCTCCCAGCCTACTAGCAAAGACAACATCTCTTGAGGGGTTCAGTGTATAATTTAAGTCATTAAATAGATTGTAAAGACAATTTCTTAGCTTTCTTTTTTTTTTTTTTTTTTTTTGAGTCTGAGTCTCACTCTGTCGCCCAGGATGGAGTGCAATAGCACACTCATGTCCACCACAGCCTTGACCCTGGGCTCAGGTGATCCTCCCGCCTCAGCCTTCCAAGCAGCTGGAACCACAGGCATGTGCCAACATGCCTTGCTATTTTTTGATTTATTATAGAGACAAGATCTCACCAAGTTGCACGGGCTGGTCTTGAACCCCTGGACTCAGGCAATCCTCTCACCTCCACCTCCCAAAGTGCTGGGATTATAGGCGTGAGCCACCGCCCCAGGCTCAATTTCTTTTCTTTTCTTTTTTTTTTTTTTTTTGAGTTGGAATCTCACTCTGTCGCCCAGACAGGAGTGCAGTGGCTGCTCCCGGCCACCACAGCCTCAACCTGCTGGGCTCCGGCGATCCTTCCACCTCAGCCTTCCGTGTAGCCGGAATTACAGGCATGTGCTACCACACCCGGCTGATATTTTTATTTATTGTAGAGATGAGGTCTGGCCAAGTTTCCCAGACAGGTCTTGAACCCACGGGCTCAGGCAATTCATTTACCTCAGCCTCCCAAAGCACGGGATTACAGGCTGAGTCACCGAGCCCGGTTCAATTTCTTATCTTAACATTCTTATTTTCTTTCTTCTATTATTTTTGGATTGGTTTTATGTTTTTTCTAAATTCTCGAGTTGGCTGTTTAGGTTATTAATCTTTCTTTTTTTTTTCAACATGTATACAAGACAATGATTCTCAAACTTGAGCATGCACCAGATTTTGTTAGGATACAGATTTCTAGACCGCCACTCTCAGACTTTCTGTTTCAGTGGATCTTGGGTAAAACCTAAAATTTGCATTTCTATCAAGTAGCCAGGCCATTTTGCCATCCCAGAGACCAACTTTAAGGTCCACAGATTTATTAAGGTCATGCATATTCCATTATATACTGCTTTAACTGACATTCCACAAATTTTGGTATGTGCATTTTCGTTATCATTCATTTATAAATACTTTTAAATTTTATTATGATTTCTTTCTTGATGTATGTAGCATGTTTTGGAATTTCCAAATGTTTATAGCTTTATTGTTATCTCATTGTGTTGAATTGTGGGCAGATTATACAATCTATAAGATATAGATTCTTGGCCGGGCTTGGTGGCTCAGCCTGTAATCCCGCGCCTTGGGAGGCTGAGGTGAGTGGATTGCCTGAGCCCGCGGGTTCAAGACCCGCCTGGGCAACTTGGCAAGACCTCATCTCTACAATAAATCAAAAAATTAGCCGGCTGTGGTATCATGCGCCTGTAGTTCCAGCTACTTGGAAGGCTGAGGCAGAAGGATTGCCAGAGCCCAGCAGGTCGAGGCTGCGGTGGCTGGGAGCAGCCACTGCACTCCAGTCTGGGTGACAGAGTGAGACTCCAACTCAAAAAAAAAAAAAAAAAAAAAGATATAGATTCTTTAGTGTTTGGTAACATTTGCCTCATGGATTTGGTGTATGGTCAAGTAGCTCTTCAAAACCATTATTTCTTCAAATATTACCTTTCATTCTATGTTCTCCTTCTGCAGCTGCTATGTTTGATTTTCTTTGCTATTCTCATGACTGTTAATCTTTGTCATTTTTCCATACTTTTAACTGTGCTGCCTTCTGGATATATCATCTAGTCTGCAAATTCTCTCTTTAGGTGTGTCTAATCTGATATTGAACTATCTATTGAGTTTTTACTTTCTTTTTTTCTTTTTTTTTCTCAGTTGGAGTCTCACTCTGTCACCCAGACTGGAGTGCAGTGGCCGCTCCCAGCCAAAGTTTTTACTTTCAATGACTTTATTTCTCATTTCTAGAAATTATATTTAATTCCTTTCCAAAGATTTCCATTCTTTCATAATATCTTATTATTTCTTTAAGGTTCTAAATATTTCCCTTATATCGTTAATGCTTCTGATATGAGCTTACTTCTGATATGAGCTTACTCAGTAGTGTTCATCAAATTTTTGTATTTGCAAAGATCCTGAGGGTCTAACCTTAACTTTTGTGTGTCTGCTGATCTTCACCCAAAAGCATGTTTTGGGCCAGAAGCAGTGGCTCACCTGTAATCCAACCACTTTGGGAGGCCGAGGTGGGAGGATCACTTGAGGCCAGTAATTTGAGATCAGCCTGAGCAACATAGTAAAACCCTCAACTTTAAAAAAAATTTTTTTAATTAGTTGGGCATGGTGGTGCATGCCTGTAGTTCAAGCTACTCAGGAAGCTGAGGCAGGAGAATTGCTTGAGCCCAGGAATTGGAGATTACAGTGAGCTATGATTATGCTGCTGCACTGTAGCTTGGGTGACAGAGCAAGAGCCTGTCTCCAAAAAATAAATAAAAATTAAAAAATTATTTCCTTTGTGCTTCATAATTGTGAATTTTAAGATAATCTTTACTTAGCATTAGCTGTGGGACTCTCCACAGGCCTGTACCTTCGGAGTAGTTTTCCATCTGCTTCTCCAAGGCTGGGCATTCTAGAAAACATCATGCATTCAGGACCAAGTACTCTGGAAACATCATATATCCAGCACCAATTTTTATGTCAGTTTCTTGGCTTGGGGATTCCCTAATAGTATTAATTCAATTGCATGCCATTATCCCCATCTATAAATTCTTAAAAGAGAGTTCTTTTTCCTACTCAGAGTCAAGGTAAAAAAGCTTCCTTGTTATTTTCCTCTGCCAGTTGGTGGTTTTTTGTTTTTCCTTCGTCCACCCTTTGACTGACATTACATTCCTTTGAAAGCCCTGGCTTATGTGGGGGATCTCAGCTTCAATTCCAGTGTTTCTTTAAACTAAGGTCTTGTTTTCTGTTCTGATGGGGGCATTAAAAACTAAGCCCCAACTTCCAGTTAAACATGGAAGATTAAATACCTCATGACAGTAGAGGGGAAGGGAAAAAGAACAGGAGAGGGGATGATAGCACCAACACGTTGGAAAAGGAACAGCAAATGGATGAAAAGTAACTTATTTAGCAATCAGAGAATGTTAAACCCCAAGTTGGAAGCAGAGCAACTCAGAATCAAGCTGATTCTTATGCAGAACCTTGAAAAACATAAATTGAGGCACAGTGTAACTGAAAGTGGGTGAAGATGATCAAAGCAAGATTATTGTGTGAAAGCCTCTATAGCAAGAAATTAGATCCCCTCATCTCCCACCCTTAAAGAAGACTGGAGGTTTAATCCACCAGAGAGGTTACACTTGAAGGGTATTTTGTTTTGTTTTGTGTTGGAGTCTCACTCTGTTGCCCAGGCTGGAGTGCAATGGTATGATCATGGCTCATTGCAGCCTCTACCTCCTGGACTCAGGCAATCCTTCTGCCTCAGTCTCCCAAGTAGTAGACCTATAGGCGTGTGGCACCACACCCAGCTAATTTTTGAAAGATTGTTTTTTGTTTTTGTAGAGATGAGGTCTCGCTATGTTGCCCAGGCTGGTCTCAAATTCCTGAGCTCAAGTGATCCTCCTGCCTCAGCCTCCCAAAGTGCTAGGATTACAGGCGTGAGCCGCTGTGCCAGGCCTACACTTGAAGGTCTTTTGACTGGGAGACATTAGGCATAGCTGAG
The DNA here is from genome assembly GCF_000164805.1 of Carlito syrichta. Classification (NCBI taxonomy): domain Eukaryota; kingdom Metazoa; phylum Chordata; class Mammalia; order Primates; family Tarsiidae; genus Carlito; species Carlito syrichta. Next base: position 265,235 of record NW_007249851.1, read on the forward strand.
GACAGGAATACTGTACTGCATTCAAGATAATTTATTCGCCAGGCGTGGTGGCTCACATCTGTAATCCCAGCACTTTGGCAGGCTGAGGCAAGAGGATTACCTGAGCCCATGGGTTCAAGATCAGCCTGGGCAACTTGGCGAAACCTCGTCTCCACAATAAATCCAAAAATTAACTGCGAGTGGTGGCAAACACCTGTAGTTCCAGCTGCTTGGAAGGCTGAAGCAGAAGGACTGCCTGAGCCCAGCAGTGGTCGTGAGGTTGCCACTGCATTCCAGCCTGGGCGACAGAGTGAGACTCTGACTCAAAAAACAACAAAAAAAGATAATTTATTCAAAGTCTATATACTGAACAGGAATAACCTGGCTCACTTTCCCCCTTGGCTCTGAGAACCTCAGTGGCCAGGCTTATAACTCCCAGGCAAGAGTTTGAGAGAGTCTTCACCAGAAAGGGAGACCAGCCCCAAAGGGAAAAAATCTCTTCTCCTCCTTGTGATCTCCCATTCTGCAGTGGGCTAGCCCAGACTTGTTCTCATGGAGAAAGCAGGGATCTAAAAGAAGATGAGAGCATCAACAACAACCTGGCAAGACCCCAACAAAATGATATAGTCAGTTCTTCCTACCCATGCATAAAACTTCCAATCATATTTTTTAGTGACCCATTCTTAAATATGAGTAAACAGGCAGTTGTGCACAGATATTTGAGCAAAGACTATGAAAGAAAGATTAAAAATGAAAAAGGAAGAAGCAGACAAGTCAGAAAGTTGGAAAGAACTAAAATGTTATTGAAATCCTTGGAGGAGGCCAGACACAGGGCTCATGCCTATAATCCCAGCACTTTGGAAGTCCAAGTTGGGAGAACTGCTTGAGCCCAGGAGTTCAAGACCAGCCTGGGCAACATAGCAAGACCTCATCTCTACAAAAAAAAAAAATCAAAAGATTAGCTGGGTGTGATGATGCATGCCTACAGTCCCAGCAACTTGGGAGGCTGAGGTGGAAGGATTGTCTGAGCCAGGAGATTGACACTGTGATCGTACTGGGTGATAGAGTAAGACTCCAACTCGAAAAAAAAGAAAAGAAAAGAAAAGAAATGCATCATTGGAGGAGATAAGTAAAGATATATTTATGAAAGAAGAACAGGACACTAGGGTGAAGTAACATTTGAGAACAAAAAGGGGTTCTTAGGCATTTAGAATGTGAAAACTCTAAACAATAGACACCCCAGAGAGAACAAAGAAAATGGGTAGAGATTATCAAGGAACATTTTCAAAAAATGCTCCAAGAACTGAAGGACATGAGTTTCTGGACTGAAAGAGCCCATCTATCACCAGCACAATGGCTTTAAATAGGGTAACATCATGGCGAGCCATTGGGAAATTTTAGAACATCAAGAACAGATAAATAAACCTATAAACTTCTAAAAGGAGAAAACACAGATTGTAGAATCAGAATGGCACTGGATGCCTCAAGCTCTAAAATATGCTTATGTTTCTTATTTGATTATGTTTATTATATGATTATGTTTATTATATGATTATGTTTATTATCTCTTCATGCAACATTTCTGTGTATTTGTGTTGGAAGTGATGGTGGTGGTTCAGATCATAAGGTTTGTCATATTTCCTGAGTAGCTAAAATATGAGTTTCATGAAGGCAGCGACCCCGTGTTTTCATGCACATATTCATGTTTCTAAAACAGTGTCTGGAATTTATTAGGTGCTCAATAAATATTTCTTAGATAAATAAGTAAACCAGGAATCCACGATGATTTTTTTAACCTAATAATGCTTCATTATTTTTCATGGCTGCATAGTATTCCATGATATGAGCATATCACAATGTATTTAACCTTAGTGATAAGTTCACTGGCTCTTTCCAATGTTTTATGTGATTGATTGATTGATTGAGTTGGGGATCTCACTCTGTCACCCAGGCAGAAGGATAGCACCATGATCACAGATTACTGCAGCCTCAACATCATGGGCTCAAATTATCCTTCCATTTCAGTCTCCTGAGTAACTGGGGTTATAGGCACATGCCACCATGCCTGATGAATTTTTTTATTTTTGTAGAGATGAGCTGTCACTATGTTGCCTAGGCTAGTCTCAAACTCCTGGGCTCAAGCAATCCTCTCACCTTGGCCTCCCAAAATGCTAAGATTACAGGAGTGAGCCATTGCACCCAGCTATTTTATGTGGTTTGAATAATATTGAATTAAATTCTTTGTTCATTTAGCTCGGCAAACTCTTTTTAAGCATAGCCAAAGGATCAATTCCTATGAGGAAGTTTGCTACGTCAAAAGGAATAATGCAGCTGAAAAATGGGCAAAGGTGCAGAGTGAGGCTCAGAGTATACAGGACTGTCAGAGGCTCATTTGGGTACCACTTGTCACTCCCAGGCACCCAGGGCCTTCTCTCTGCTTAAGACTTTCTACTGTGGCCTTTCGCAGGACCATATCTTGACCCTAGACTCCAAATCTTTACCCAGCCTTCTATTTCTCCTCCTACAAAAGTAACCAATCTGTGTGCCATTTCTTCAGGGCCCAACCATCAATTAGCTAATTAAATAATTCAGCAAATAGTTTCTGAGCTCCTAATAAGTACCAGTCACATTCTTTTCTCCAGGATATACATTAATAAACAGAAGAGACACAATTACTGCTTTCATGGAGCCTGCATTATTGTGGGAGAGACAAGCAATAAAAAAGTAAGCGCATCAATATATTATATAATTTGAGGTACTGACAAGCGTTAAAGGAAAATAAATATTGTATGGAGGGCGAAGGTGAAAATGGGGTGGGGCATTAGATAGGTTGTCAGAGAGACATATCTGAGAAAGGCAGAATTGAGCTGAGTACTGAGTGAGAAGAGTCTTTCATGTGCAGATCTGAAGCAAGAGCATTCTAGACAAAAGAAACAGCAAGTTCAAAGGCCCTGAGGTTGAAACAGACTTGTCATGGATCAAGAACAATAAGAAGGCTGCAGCTTTTAAGCAATACGTTTTCAGAAAAACCAATAAATGCTATGCTGACTAGTATTATGTATAGGTATATTATTACTATTCTTTACTAAAACCCTTTCAGATATGTGAGATTATTTTCAGTGAAGGCAAGGTGAAACCAAGACCCGTGAAGGTATACTATAACTTACCCAAAGTCACTGTGGCAAATTAGTTTTGTGACCCTAATTAATGACCTTCCTGTACCCACTCCCTTTGTAATGTGACTCAGCCACTCTTTCTATCAAGAAGTGGGGACTGTTTTTCCACCCCTTGAAGCTGGGCTGGCTTTGTGCCTAGCTTTGGTGAACAGAATGTGGCATAATTGATAGTATACCAGTTTCAAGGTTAGGTCTCTAGATGTGGTCTCTTGGATTCCTGCTTTCTCCATGAGAGCAAGTCCAGGCTAGCCCACTGAATGGTGAGAGATCACAAAGAGGAGAAGAGAGGCACTGACAGCCGGCCAACTCCCAGAAACCACTTAGCTGACCTGTGGATAACTGTAGACACATGACAGGGTCCAGGGAGATCAGGGGAACTAGTCCAAACTCTGACCTAGCAGAATTGGAACCTAAATAAATGTTTGTTGTTTCCTGCCACTAAGTTTTGAGGTGGGTTTTGTTTGTTTGTTTGTTTGTTTTTTTGAGTTGGGGTCTCACTGTGTCACCCAGGCTGGAGTGCAGTGGCACGATCACAGCTCACTGAAGCCTTGACCTCTTGGACTCAGGCAATCCTTCTGACTTGGCCTCCCAAAGTGCTGGGATTATAGGCATAAGTCACCACACCCAGCCTGCGGTGGTTTTTTAATGCAGCTGCAGCTAACCAATTCAATCACATAGTTTGATCAGTAGTGGAACTGGCATTTGAACTCAGGTCTCTCCAACTCCAAGGCTCATGTTCTTCCCAGGTCAGGCTGCTTCCCCTATGGGCCCATTTCTAGGCAGACTGATTATTTCTTTCCTAACTAAAATAACCAAACTCATGCATATTAAGCCAAAACCCAGTCTCCCTTCTCCTTGACAGGTTCTAAATTAATGAGCTGTTTTTTCTTCAAGCCCATGGGTAAAGGAGAACTTTCTGTCCTTGGATTGATTCAGAACACTGGACAGAGGTCTTCCTATCTTTGGAGGGTCACATCAGGATAGTCTTACTCATGGTGAAGCCCTATAGACACACTCTCTGCTTTTTTTTTCTTTTCTTTCTTTCTTTCTTTTTTTTTTTTTTTTTTGAGTTGGAGTCTCACTTTTGTCACCCAGGCTGGAGTGCAGTGGCACACTCACGGCCACCCCAGCATCGACCTGCTGGGCTCAGGTGATCCTTCTGCCTCAACCTTCCAAGTAGCTGGAACTACAGGTATGCGCTACCACGCACGGCTAATTTTTGATTTATTGTAGAGACGAGGTCTCTCCAAGTTGCCTGGGCTGGTTTCAAACCCACAGGCTCAGGCAATCCACTGGCCTTGGCCTCCCAAAGTGCTGGGATTACAGGCTGAGCCACCGAACCTGGCCTGTGCTCTGCTTTTCTTGGGGACAAGGTTACCCACCTTCCTCTTTCAGATAGACACTGGCTGAGGTGTCAGCCAACTGCAACTTTTTTTCTCATTTGGGACATCGAGAATGGGTTTCCTCTAGTCTCTAACAGGAATATTATAAAGCAGCTGATATAGAAAGAGCCCTGAGGAAATAAAAAATACACAAATAAATACATTACATCAATAAAGATAAATATAAAATTAAAAGATTTTGAAGAGCACTGTGTGCTTTCTGTGCCTGTTGTCACTAATATAAATTATCTCCTGGGAATGGAATTCAAATTATATGCCAATTGTCTAAATCTTTCATTATATTGAGACACTTCCAGTTGTCTATACATTTTACCTTGTAGAAATCTCTCCTGGAGTTTTCCGACCTACTTCGAAATGGACTAGCTACCCTGTTGGGACTGGTTATCCAGGGGTGGATTTCCCATGAAGATAGTCAAGCCCTCATTGGCTGTTGCGATGTATTCACATGGTCAGAAGTTTAGTGAAATTTGCGAAGTAGGATATTTTAAGTGTGACTGGTTCAATTTCTGTCTCTTTCCTATCCACCTTTTCCTCTGTCACATTTCCTCTCGCATTGCAGTTTGGGAATGGAGCCAAGGGGAAGTCAATTGAAGATCCATTTACTTTGGGTTTAGTCGGATTTATTTATGTAGTTTGCAGTCACAGCTGTAAAAAGTTAGGTTATTGCTAGACGTTCCAGTAGGAATGACTTCTACCTCATACTGTACTAATTCACCCTGGGTTATAGTATGAGGTGCGGGATCAGAGCTCATAACAAGCTATGAAGGTGTCCTATGATCCCTGGCAGCAGAAGTACATGAGAAGGGGAAGAGAAGCCAAGTTTGAAATGTAAAGAGCCAGAAGCTGGTCTGTGGAAATTTTTTTTCTAATCATCATATGTGGGAAATTGTAAGAGATGGATTCAGTTCTCAGCAATGCCTACTTAAAATATAACTTTTTACTGGGTGCAGTGGCTCACGCCTGCAATCCCAGCACTTTGAGAGGCTGAGGTGAGAGGATTGCCTGAGCTCAGGATTTCAAGACCAGCCTGAGCATTATGGTGAGACCTTGTCTCTGCAATAATTCAAACAATAGCCAGGTGTGGTGGCGCATACCTATGGTCCCAGCCACTTGGAAGGCTGAGGTGGAAGGATCACCTGAGCCCAGCAGGTCGAGGTGGCAGTGGCCGTGAGTGTGCCACTGTGCTCCAGCCTAGGCAAGAGTGAGATTCTGACTCAAAAAAAAAAAAAAAAAGAAAGAAAAATAGAAGTTTCTCCTACCAGAAATATGCTAAATAATGCAACACCTACAATTATAAACTCATCACACATATATTTTTTTTCTCATTGGTGGGAACATAAAATCATAAAATAAATAAATTTTATCAGAATTCTGCATAAAACTGAAACAGTATTATATGTCATGTACACATAAAGTTGCTTGTTTTATATATCTCTACTGTCAATCATAATAACAAATTTTAATTAACCATGCTAGGAGAAAGACTGAATTATCTTCCTATTCTCTCAAGGGAAAGTGATACCATGCGATCACTGTCATATGAAGAGTTGATGAAAAGGTATGTAGCCTACACTTAAGATTTTTGCATTTCATTGTATGTAGACTTTACCTTAAAAGGAAAAAAGGTAAGACTTGTAAACAAATATGATCTCTTATTAATTAAATGCATGCTGAAGTAACTGAAAGGAAATGTACTGGTGTTTGTAACTTGCTCTGTCTGAAAATAATCAAAAAATAAGATGACTTGATGACTATTTAGAGAAATAGATGGATAGATTTGTGATGCAATAAGTACAATAAAATGATAAGTATAGAATTTAGGTGATAAGTATATGGTGTTCACTGTAAAGTTCTTTTAACCTTTTTATAGGTTTGAAAGATTTCATAGTAAACCATTGGAGAAAAAGTACACAGCTGAAAAATACAGACGAAAAACATATTATATGAGGGGGAGCCCCCCCAAAAGCAGAATTATTTTTTGGAGGGCGCTTTGTATGACTAGTACAGGCTTCCCTCACTAGGTACATGTGAGGGAACCTATTGGCATCAGTGTACCAGCTAGCTTTATTGTGAGAGGCTGTATTTGGCTTCAGTGAAAATTTTTTTTGGAGATTCTTTGATTGCATTTATCCATTTCATGATGGGTAATTTATGAGCACACCTGCCCACATTGCACTGAATGTTCAGCAGTTTTTGAACAAAAACTGCATGACTCCCATGTGCCACCCTCCATATTCACCCAATCTCATCCTGAGCGACTTTTTTTTTTTGGTTTCCCCGATGAAAAAAGTCCTCAAAGGGAAAAGTTTTGTCTAAAAGGCATCAAAATGGACAAGTTCAAAAATGGCTCTGAGCAGTGGAAAAAGCATCTCAATGGGTATACTGCATCAAACAGAGAGTACTTTGAAGGTGACTTAAGTTTAAACATGTAAGAATAAATATACACTTTTTATCAATAAATCCAGTTTTTTGGGGGGATTCCCCCAATATACATGGATCAGACAGTTAATTTGTTAAAATAGTCTACTTTTCTGGATTCTGTGACTTCTGTGGTATTTGTTAGCTTTTAAAATTTGTAATTTGGTATGATTTCTTTCCTCATTATAAATAAATATTCATTTGCATACTAATTTTGTATTTTTTTAAAAGATGACCCTCAAATTGTATAGGCTTCAGGTTCCATAAACCCAGTTCCCCTCCTGCCTGGTACACAGCTGACATTCTGAAATCTCTTTTCAGTTCACCCTGGACTCTCCAATCTCCACATCCTTAATTAAGGTCTCCTTTATCTTTCCTGTGCTGAAGTTCCTTTCGCTGGATCCTATGTCTTCTTGAATTCACCCTCCTTTTGGTGAATCATATATTCCAGCAGCTTCCCAAGAAATATTGCACAAGAAATTCATTTTTGAGACCTTGTATTATGTAGTTATCTTTTATTCTACCCTCCCACTATTCCATCTATTGATACTGGGTACTGAGAGGGCCCTTTCAGTCTGGAAACCTATATCTTTAAGGTTGGGGATTTTTTTTTTTTTAATTTTTTTAGAGACGAGGTCTCACTTTGTTGCCCAGGCTAGAATGCAGTGGCTATTCACAGGCATGATCCCACTGTTGGATCAATGCAGGAATTTTGACCTAGTCTGTTTTTGACCTGGTCTGGATCACCCCTCCTCAGGCAACCTTATGGTCTCCTGCTTCTGGGAGGTTACCATATTGATTTCGAACTTAATGCAGACACCTGACTGGCATAGAGCAATGCAGCCCAGAACTCCTGGGCTCAAGCAATTCTCCCACCTCAGCCTCCCATGTAGTTGGGACTACAGGTGCATGCCACCACATCTGGTAGTTTTGGGAAATTTCAAATAATTAATTTTTAAAAATAATATTTTTCCTTATTTTTAATCTCTTCTCTCTTCCTGAAACTCCTGGGCTAACCTTCTAATTTTCTTATCCTCTCTGTTTCCATCTCTTGGTCTCTGTTGTTCTTTCTGGGAACTATTCTAGACTTTGTCAGTTCTTTTAATGAGTTTTTCATTTTTTCTTTCCATTTTTAATTTCCCAGAGCTCAGTAGTTTTCCTTGATTATTCTCTTAAATAACATCTTTTTATTATTTTATAGTCTCAATATCTTGTCTCTGTGAGGATTTCAAAAATAACTGTGGGGTTTTTTTTTGTTGTTGTTGTTGAAGTTTTCTTCTCTCCTATAAAGTTCCTGTTTTATCCAGGTTTCTTTTTTTTCTGTTAATTTTGGTCTCTGTCTTTCACATCAGAGATTGTAATCTGTGGTTGTTGGCTCATTTTTAAGGGTAGGAAACTAAAAAACCTGATGAGATGCTCTGAAATTGTGTATAGGACTTATCAGTTGTGAAAAGTGCTGTGGGGTGATCTGACTGGAATGTTTCACCAGGAAACCTATGGTGTCAATATCTTTGTCTTTTCTTTCCTCTTAGTCTAGTCAGATTTCTCAGAGAAGATACTTAGTCTTTTGCCTCGGTGCTAAAATTGTCCAATCTTTTCCCACTGTCAAAGGAATAATCCAATATGGCCCCCACCATCAGAATCTGTAGGAACAGAATTCTCAGGCTCCCAAGCTGAGTCAGCTAAACAAATGTGTGGTAGACTACAAGTAATGAATGTGTTTGTTTGTTTTTCTACTAAAAAAGAATTCGTATACTTTAAAAAAAAAAATCTCCAGTTATTTAAAGTCTTTACACACACCAACAATTATTGGCATTTATTTCAGTCCATCAATTACTTTTGCCAATGGCTACAACAGTTGAATTCTTTCATAGTGAGCTCACACCCATATGGTCTGTAAATTCCATATAATTGAGTGTTAGTAATTAGAATTAATTGAATGTGGCTATTCTCTATACATGCTCCACTCTGGTCCTTTTTTGTTCAGTCTGTCCACAACTGATCCATGAGGAACCACCTCACACTGTAGGTTGTGCTCCTTCCCCTTGGAGGGAATAATCTTATGCATGTTGAAGGCTAAGCGTCTTTGACCAGTAGGAGCTATCACAAAAAGATATAGGATCAGAGCAGCTATACTGGAAAAAGAAAATTCACCCAAATGCCTCTTTTTTTTTTTTTTTTTTTTTTGAGGTGGAGTCTTATTCCATCACCCCGGCTGGATTGCAGTGGCACACACACTCACAATGCCCCCTGCATCAACCTTCTGGGTTCCCCGTTCCTTCTGCCTCAGCCTTCCAAGTAGCCAGAACTACAGGCGCGCACTACCATGCCCGACTAATTTTTTTGATTTTTATTGTAGAGATGAGGTCTCACCAAATTATGCCTCTTAACCAAGGACTAAATTTGAGTTTATGGTCAGTACTTCCTGGGTCTCCCTCTTTCTCTCCTTCATGATTTGATTCCTGGATGGTTTGTTCATAATTTTTTTTTTTTTTACCATTTAGTTAAGAGCAGTTTTCATTTTTATTTTAATCTTTCTGGTGAAATGTAAAATAATAAGTTCCTGCCCCAGTTTATTCAGTGAGTTATCATCAGATTGGTCACCAACCTTGTATAAAACCCAATAGGTGGAGGGAAATTTCAGACTTTTAGACTTCTATGTTTGTTTGTTATTTTTACCACATTGTAATCATTTTCCCATTCTTTGTGCCAATCCTTCACATGTGCTTTATCGAAGCAAAGTTCAAAACTTCTTTGTAATTACCAGGTTCCTTCATAGGAAGCATCACCAGATATACTTGGGGGTTTGGCCTATTTATTGGTCAAACTCTTACCCGTACCCCAGTATTTTTATTCACCCTTTGGTCTTGCCACCATGGAGTTATATGATGGGAAACAATTAATATGAGAACAAAAGGTTTGCGTCAGAACTACAGGCTTCCCCATGCAGGTTTCTAGCTAGTGAAAATCCTTAGCTGCAAATGAGAGGTCAATTCCTCCATCCTTTTTACCTGTTGTTTGGAAGGGTCACTTTCTTTTTTTTTGAGTTGGAGTCTCACTCTGTCACCCAGACTGGAGTGCAGTGACCGCTCCCAGCCACCGCAGCCTCGACCTGCTGGGCTCCGGCGATCCTTCCGCCTCAGCCTTCCAAGTAGCCGGAACTACAGGCAGGTGCTACCACACCCGGCTCATTTTTGATTTATTGTAGAGATGAAGTCTCGCCAAGTTGCCCAGGCGGGTCTCGAATCTGCGGGCTAGGCAATCCACTCACCTCAGCCTCCCAAAGGCGCGGGATTACAGGCTGAGCCACCGAGCCCGGCTAGGGGTCACTTTCTATTGAAATTATAAACCCAGTCTTGAATCATGCTAGCTGTGATGTTTTCCAAGTGTTTCCAAGTCAGATGCTAAGGGATCAGGAATGCTGTATTTCCTCCATAGCTTCCTAAGAGTCAATTCCATGATGGTTGCTTTTTACTAAATGCAGCATTAATTGTTGTGAGAACATACTTTTGGCCCTAATGAGGAAGGCAGTACTGAAATGTAATCCACCTTTCAGCAAATGGTCCAGGCACAGCAGCAGGCAGGGAAAGGGCAAGCTCATGGGGCTGTTAAAAGGAGCGTGTTGGCTGTTAAATCCTTGGGCCCTTTTCCATGCCAAGGCAGCACCCATTCCTCTGTGATCACTCTGTTCATGTGTCCACTTGTCTGTTCATGTGTCCTTTGTCTTGTCAAAACATCTACAGCTTTGTTTCATAGGATTCCTCACCAGGGGTTTGATGGCATCCACATGAAAAACCAAGAGCTTGATTTTGTCAGAATTGCCAATTGACTCTACAGCATTTTGCAGGCAAAATGCCAGCGGTCAAGCCAGTGGCCTAAACATAAACCTCAGCCCAGATATTCGAATACGTGATCGTCCTGTTTTGATCTCTAGAGCCCAGGTTCAAGCCACCAGTACTGCTTTTGATTCTGCTCACTGGGATGAGGGCCCTCATTCTGCTCTTGAAGTCGCCCCCAGGAGGGGCAAGGAAGGCTGCAGCCCAAGGCGGTTTCAGAGGTGAGGGTGGCAGAGCCGTGCGCGAGCCTGGCGGCGGCTGAGTCACCAACGCGTCTTCGGCGCTGATGCTGCGTGTCTGCAGGGGGCGCTCTTGCCCAGGCCTGGCCTCCGCGGGGCCGGAAGGCGGGACGAACCTCCGCGGGGCTGGGCTTTCCTATCCCCGGAGTTCCTCTTCTTTAACAATGGAGCTTGCTTTTGTTTGCCCACGGCCGGTTCCAGTTGCACAGCTTGCGACCCAGAAGCCCCTTTGTTGTTGTAGGTTCCATAAGCCGTTGGTAACTGACATTCCAAGGGAACACGATGGGCGGCATCCTCAGCCAGAAGCCAAGACCTCCCCTCAGGAATCCCCAAAAGACTCCAGCCACCCTCGGTCAAGAAGACACACATCGTATTTTCCGACCTGTGACCTGGACCCAGAGGAAGGGCGGCATGCCTCGCCGTCTGCAAGGCTTCCCAGGCAGTGGGTGGCTCAGACCGTGTGCAAATTCGAATACCCTTCTGATAATCTAATACCCAGATGTGGGGGGGCTGCTGTCTCCAGCAAGATGCCCGTTAATATCTATGCCTGCTTTTTCGTGGTAGAGGGCTTGAAGAACAAAGACTTTGCCTGGTCCCGGGTGAATTCCTCTGGGGGCCAGAGAGAGAAAGAGAGCCATACGGTATCCTGGAGGGACCCTGAATTTTCTAGTGATTGAGGGTGCATCTCTTTCAGTCAAGAAATCAAGGGAAGCCAGAGCTTCAGGCACCGTTGTTTCAGAATTAGCCCCGAATTAATATGTCATCATCGTATAGAGCAACTTTAACATCTGATCAGGACACCTATTGAAACCCTGCCTTATCAGATGATGGCACGTTGCTGGAGAAATGACATTTCACTGTGGCAGAATCAAGGGAATTGCGGGCTCCCCCCACTGAAGGCTAGCTACAAGGAGGGTTGTCAGATTTAGCAACTACAAATACAGGACACCCAGTTAAATTTGGATCTCAGAGACAAATATCACATGGGACGTACTTATACTAGAAATTGATTTGTTCTTTTTCTGAAATTCAAATTTAAGTGGGTGTCTTATATTTTATCTGGCAGAATATAGAGCATCCTGTATTTTATCTATCTGTAAAACGAATACACAGACAATCTAGAAGACCTTATACCCTCAGTACCATTGCAAGAGAGAACCACCATTAAGGGTTTTCAGTGCGTCTTTCCATAAACTATTGATGAACATGCACACATATTTTTATGTGTTCAAATCCTAGCTCCTTTAATTGCTAGTGGAGTGACCTTGGAAAAGTTACCCAACCTCTCTGAGTCTTAGTTTCCTTAGCTGTAAATATTATCCCTGATGTGTTGTTTGTCTTTGACTTTTTAATGATTTTTTTTCCCCTTGAAGAAATGCTTTACATTTTTATGGAGTTATCAATCTTTTCCTTTATGATGCTAAATATTTTATATAGAATTTCTCACAAGTTTATATGCTATTTACCTATGCTTTCTTCTAGTACCTTTATTTAATTCCATCTAGAATTTTTTTCTGTGAGTAAGGAGTAAGAAAGACTATTCCCCCCCTAAAATGACTAGTTAACATGATTTTTTGAAAAACCTCTCTTTTCCCCATAGATTTGAAATGCCAACCATATCACATTTTAAATTCTCATTTGTATTAGGGAACTTTTCCTGAACTCTTTAATCTGTTACAATTGTCTATATTTCTGAGTCAGCACAAAATAAGGTAGATATTTAATGTATTTTAGTGTTTAGTGTTCATTTTCCCTTGAGTTAATAATTGTCACTTCCCCCTCCACTTGCTCAGTTGTTTTTTTCTTACTGTCATTATTATTAATTAAAACTCAAACTGTTTGCCAGTTTATAAATCTCGTCTCAAGATTAATTTTTTTTTTTTTTTAGAGCCAAGAGTTCTCACTCTGTTGCCCAGGCTTCAGGAATGAGCCACTGCGCCCAGCTGTTTTGTTTTTTTTTTTTTTCTTTCTTTTTTTTTTTTTTTTTGTAGAGATGAGGACTTGCTTTGTTGCCCAGGCTGGTCTCATCTCAGTCTCCCAAAGTGCTGGACTTATGGGTGTGAGCCACCGCACCTGGTTGAAGATTATTTTATAAATTTTATCATCCTGAAAAAAAAAATCTGGACTTGTTGCTCTCTGTGACTGGTGTATATTTGTCTTTTGTCTTTTGTCCTGCTATCTTGGAATTCCCTTAGCCTGTCTCCTGTGATAGAGCTCCTGGACATTATATCTTCCTTTTTTGTTGTTGCTATTGTTTACTATCATGTTTGAGTACAAGTCCTTCAATAGCATCATAAAGAGGGGTGCATGGGAGGTACATTTTTTCACATCTAAAAATGTCTTTATTGCACTCTCATACTTGAAAAATGGCTGACCAGGTTTCTCTGGGTTGGAAACCATCTTACTCTAGGATTTCAAAGGCATTGCTCTATTGCTTTCTAGATTCTTGTTGAGATGTCAAAAGCCATTTTTATCCCAGATCTTTTTTTTTTTTTTTTTTTTTTTGAGTTGGAGTCGCACTCTGTCACCCAGACTGGAGTGCAATGGCCGTTTCTGGCCACCGCAGCCTCGACCTGCTGGGCTCCAGCGAACCTTCCGCCTCAGTCTTCCAAGTAGCTGGAACTACAGGCGCGCGCTACCACGCCTGGCTAATTTTTGATTTGTTGTAGAGATGAGGTCTCATCAAGTTGCCCAGGTGGGTCTCAAACCTGCGGGCTCAGGCAATCCACTCACCTCGGCCTCCCAAAGTGCTGGGATTACAGGCTGAGCCACTGAGCCTGGCCTATCCCAGATCTTTTATATGGATCTTTTGCTTTCCTCTCTAGAAATCTGGAAAATTTTTTTTTCTTTGTCTACATTTTGAAATTTGAAATTTCACAATAATATGCCTTAGTATGAGTCTAATTTAGTTATTTGTGCTGGACCCTTTTAATTTGGAAACTTATACTCTCCATTTCTAGACAGTTTTCTTGAATTATTTATTTAATGGTTTCCTCCTTTCATGTTTATTCTTTCTGGAATTCCTATTGTTTGGATCTTGGATTCCCTAGACTAGGCTTCTAATTTTCTTATCTTTGTTTCTCTTATTTTCTTCTTTTTTGTCTTTGTGCTCTACATGCTGGGAGATTTCCTCAACATCATCTTCCAAATGTCATCTGCTGTAGATTAAAAAATATATGTCTGATATCATGACATTAATTTTCAGTGCTCTCATTTTTTCTTTCTATTTTTTCCTTGTAGAATTCTGTTCTTTTTTTATGGATGTAATATTGAAATACTTTTTACTTTTCCTTTTTTTTAAACTTCTTTCTTCTTTTTTTTTAGTTGGAGCCTCTCTCTGTCACCCAGGCTGGAGTGCAGTGGCACGATCACAGCTCACCGCAGCCTTGACCTCCTGGGATCAGGCAGTCCTTCCGCCTCAGCCTCCCACGTAGCTGGGACTACAAGCATGCACCATTATTCCAAGTAAATGTTTTGATTTTTTTTTTTTTTTTTGTAGAGACAAGGTCTTGCTATGTTGTTCAGGCTGGTCTCAAACTCCTGGGCTCAAGAAATTTTCTTGCGTTGGCCTTTCAAAGTGCTGGGATTATAGGTGTGAGCCATAACACCTGGCCAATTTTTAATTTTTCTGAGGATATTGTGATTATTCATTTTATATGTTAATTTGACTAGGCTTATGGAGTGCCCAGATATTTGGTTAAATATTGTTTTGGGTCATCTGTGAGGTGTTTCTGAATGAGATTAACAGTTGAATCGATAGGCTGAGTAAAGTAGATTGCCAGTGTGGGTGAACCTCATCCAATCTGTTGAAGGCCTGAATAGAACAAAAAGACTGTGCAAGAGAGAACTGGTTGTCTCTGCTTGATGGTTTCTGAGCTAAGACATTGGTCTTCTTTGCCTTTGGACATGGACTGGAACTTACACCATTAGCTGTCTTGGTTCTCAGGCCTTCAAAATGGAGATCTTGTGACTTCTCCACCTCCGTAATTATGAGCGCCAATTCTTTATAATAATCTTCATGGCTGGGCTCAGTAGGTCAGCCTGTAATCCCAGCACTTTGGGAAGCCAACACAAGAAAATTGTGAGAGGACTGCCTAAGCCCAGGGGTTCGAGACCAACCTGGGCAACTTGGTGAGACCTCTTCTCTACAATAAATCACAAAAATTAGCCAGGCGTGGTGGTGTGCATCTGTAGTTCCAACTACTTGGAAGGCTGAGGCAGAAGGATCACCTAAGACCAGCAGGTCAAGGCTGTGGCCGTGAGCATGCCACTGCACTCCATCCTGGGTGACAGAATGAGACTCCAACTCAAAAAAAAAAAAAAATCCTCATACTTTATCTCTACTTCTGTCTGTCTGTCTATCTATCCATCTATCTACCTGTCTACCCAATTGATCCTGTTTCTCTGAAGAATTCTAACACTGATCTTAATGACAAGTTTGGTTTTGTTTGTTTTAGTTTTCTTCTCCTTATATACTGGCATAATTCTTTTCCTCCAAATTTCTTTTTTTCTATTTGCACATTTTCACTTCCATGAGCCATGTAAAAGAGGCCTGGTAGTCTTTGGTAGTTTGCTCCTAATTAAGCTGATTGGAAGCTTTGACGGTACAGGGAAGGATTTGTAGGGTGTTCTGGTTGGATGGTTTTATTGTGGGAGCCCTTGATGCCTATACCTTGTCTTTACTTGTGGACTGATCATGTTCCCCAATATGTCTTTTCCAACCTCTTTCTGGAAGAGTGAATGCCAGGCTGCCAATGCTCTAGGAGCAGAGCTCCTCGTACTTACACTTAGTCCTGTTTTCTGTCTAGCATCCTGGCCCTCAAGTGTGCCTAGTGTCCTCCAGACCTCTCTCACAGCCCACCTCCACTGCCTGTTTACCTCTTCTAGAGGATAAACCTGCAGTCTGTGACTGTGGGGAGGCAGGATTTGGGAGGGTATCTAGAACTCTAACTGCTTCTTAAACAGTATTTCCACCAATTCTCTTTGTTTTATCCCTCCTTCATTTCCAAAGGTAAGTTCCTGAGCCCTTGGAGGATTCGATAGTGTAAATTGGTTTGATTCTGATCTTTTCCCACTGCCACCTTATTTCCTCAGGTCTGAGTCATTTATTTTTTAGGACAGCTATTCATTTTTTTTGTATATTTATTTTGCAATGAGACACTGGAGTGTATTTTCTTACTCTTAAGTTTTCAAAGTACACAATATTATAACATTTGCAAATAATGAAAACGTTATCTTCCTTACTAATTTCTGTACTTCCTATTTCTTTCTCTTCTCTAATTGCACTGGCTTATACCTTCGATACTACATGAACAGCAGTGGTGATGTGGGCAACCTGGTCTTTTTCCTGAACTCACTGGGATTTTTTAAGCATTTCACCATTAAGCCTGCTGCTAGTTTGGACTTGATTGCCTCATTTATTATGTGAAGATAATATCCCTCTTATTAAGATATTTTTGTCAGAAATGAATGTTAGATTTTTTCAAATACTTTATTATCTCCTATGGATATCTCATACCATATTCATGAGTGAAATTTGTCTGTAGTTTTCTATCTGATGCTGTATTTTTCAGGTTTTGATATCAGTGTAATACTGCTTCTGAAAAAAAATTATCTGAAAACTTGCTTGCTTTCTTATACTTGTGAACAGTTTAATAGCATGGGAGCTATCTGGTGAATAATTTAAAAAATCATAGTGTCCAGTACTTGGACAGATTGGCCCTCCAAACTCCTTAAAATCAAATCATAGTTTGCAGGGTGATGCCTACCTCCAAGCCAACTCCGCAAGCTGTAGTCTCAGCAGGCACAGAGGTAATATCAAATGAAAGATGTAAAACGTACTTTCTAGAAGCTTCAGGGAGCCGGAAAAGGAGGAGAAGGAAAAGGAAAAGGAGGAGGAGGAAGTTAATTGTGTTGTTTGGACAAGAATTTAATTCAACAGACCATGTTTTTCTTCAGTCTCAAGACAGGCCTGATAAAACAGGACAAAGTAAAAGGAATTTCTCTTTCTCCAAAGCCCTCAGACTTGGTCCCACAATTCTGTAGTCTCTCCGGTAGCCTTGGTAGAAGCTTCCTCAGAGGAAATATATGAGGCCCTTTCTGAGCCACTGGAACTAGGTCTGAGGTTGCTACTTGTTGATAAATATCAAAGCACTATGTTGATTTAGTGGCTGGCTGGTCCCTTTTCTCTGGTGAAGATGGTGTTTGATTCATTGTATCAGCTTGATTTAACTCTCTAATTTAAGACCTATGGCTTTTCATAGTTTGTCTACTACCTAGGGAAACATTGAGATGGAAACTTCTAGAAAGTCCAATATAGAACAAATGAGAAACTTCTGGCTATGTCAGTAATGGAAGTTCCTGCTTCCAGAGGCTTGATTTCAGCATCAGATGGTGACCAAGTAATTCTTAAAATTCTCCAAATTTCCAACTCTATCAAATGGGGAGAATGTGAAGATGTTTTCAGGTTTCCAGTGGCACTTGGAACTTAGCTCATCTCTTCATTCCCCCCCTTTTTTTTTGAATCAGAGTCTAACTCTGTCACTCAGGCTGGAGTGCAGTGGCACACTCAAGGCCACCGCAGCCTCGACCTACTAGGCTCAGGTGATCCTTCCGCCTCAGCCTTCCAGGTAGCTGGAGCCACAGGTACATGCCACCACACCCAGCTAATTTTTTTATTTTTTTTTGTAAAGACGAGGTCTCGCCAAGTTTGCCCAGGCTGGTCTCGAACCCCTGAGCTCAAGCAATTCTCTCTCCTCAGCCTCCCAAACTGCTGGGATTACAGCATGAGCCACCGTGCCCGGCTCTTCACTCCCTGTTAACTGTCATAATTGATGAGTCAGTATAGTTCAGGTGACCAAGAGCATAGACTCTGGACTTAGATCTAGTGTGAAGCCATTTCTGCTCTTATTAGCTCTATGTGTTGGTCAAATTCATGAGCCTCCCTAAGCCTCAGTTTATCTGTAAATAAAATGGGACTGTTCTAGTACATACCTCACAAGGCTGTTGTGAAAATGAAATGAGATGTTGGTAAAAGCCTTCTGACAGGATGTCTGGCTGTGAAGTAAGACTTTCTTACATATAAGTTATTGTTGTTGCTGTTGTTATCGTTTTCCCGTAAGCTTTCTGAGACCGATTCTGCCACCAACTAACTAAATAAAGCTCCTGCTTTTGGAAAGCTATTGATCAGTGTCAGGCCTATCTGGGAGTTAAACAGCAGCTGGGGATGATCAACAGGAAGATGCTGATTCCTGACTCTCCAGTTCTCCCTTCCACACCTTTTGTCTTGGGGAAAATGGTGGGAACTTCTTGGATGCCTAAGTTCCGTCCTCTGAAGGTAGGATCAAGGTCTTCATTCTGATTCCAAATGGAGAGTGGACTTTGGTTAGCAAATCTGATTGCTACTTCTGATTGGTCATCTATAGAGCAGAGGCCGCCTGGGGCGGGGGTCAGCTGCCCCGTGCGCTGTGGGAGCCTCGTCACACCATCCCTCAGCACCTCCTGCTGGCCAACACTGTGCTACTCTGTTCACTGTCCTCTGACTCCAGCCACTGGTCAGCTTCTCCTTCTGAGTAGAACAGCCAGACTGGCTGCTGCGGAAGAAGTTGGGCTTAGCCCCCAAACTTTGCCCTCTCTGCCATACCTTCCCTCTCTCTTGCTACTCCAAGGACCCCAGTCTCCACCTCCTTCGGTCACCCTGGGTTTTCCCATCCTCTTCCACTCTTCTTCCCATTACAATCAGATGTTAAATCTTTTATTCACAAAATTTAATAAATGAATCAAATTACTTAGAGGTGTTGAACTCTTTTGCTTGTAAAATAAACAGTTTTCCTTGGTTTACCCTAAGTAATAATCTTGCCGCAGTGGGAGAGTGGGTTACACAGTTATTGTGAAGAGCGAACATGGTAATTATGGGAATCAGGGCCCTGTAGGCACCCAGAGTGGCTTCCCAGCTGGGCCCCATTGGAACTAGAATGCAACTCGGAAACCAGAAAGGGGCTCTGGACGCAGAGCTCTGGGGACAGTCCCTTAGCAGGAGACAGCTCACTCCTTGGCATAATGGCAACCCAGCCTCCGTTGGCCTCTGCTCTTCACACTTGTGTCACTATCAGTTCACCTCTAACTCTTCTTTTCTGTGCCTTGTGGCTTCTGTTCTCCCAAGCTTCTGCTTGTCAGGAGTTCTGGTTCTCGATGGCTTCCACTTCCTCACGGCACTGCCTTCTCTTCTCTGGTGGGCAGGAATTTTCATCGCAGAGTCCCTCGTGGGCTGCTGGCAGGGCCACCCATTGGCTGACCCTGCATTGGTTTTCCACCCCTGATCCATTTGCCAGTGGGGATGGAAAACGTGGCTCTGGGCTTGCTTCTCAGCTCAGTCCAGGTGTGCCCAGCACACTGAGCTTGGCTTTATCCGCGGAACACCATTATTCTTCCCACTAGCATGAAAGGGTTAAATTGGAATTTCAATGATTCCCAAACCTAATGATTAACAGAATCTCATGGGCAATTTTTCTTTTAAAGATACAGATTTCTAGAAGCCGCTTATCAGTACAATGTGGGCAGTAATAACACCTACCTCCTGAAATTGCTGTGTTTATTTTTTTCACACAAAAACTTTTTTTTTTTGCTATGTTTGTAATGACAAAGGGTTGGAAATCTAAGCTTCTCCCAAAATGGATACTTATTGAATCAGTGATACTCAAGGTCTGGAAAGAAGAGAGACAAGGACAGCATATCAGAATTACTTGGGAAGTCCCAACCCTGATCTATCACGGAGGTAGGAGTTGAACTGCCCAGCCTATATGACATACTGGCTGCAACTCCCACCCCCCAAATCAGTGCACTAAGTGACTTACAGTATGTCCTTAAAATGAAATCTCGTGTAGTTATTCAAAATTATTTTTGGAGAAGTGCTTTTTTTTTAAGATGCAAAGGAGATCATGATGGCTCATTGAATTTTAAAAAGCAGGATGTAAAAAAGGACTACAGATGTCATTTTAGGGGAAAACAGTACATATAGACATCTATGCATAGATAAGGTCTGGGATATTAAAATATGACTGCCTTAGTGTCACCTGGGAGCTTGATAGAAATGTAGAGCCTGGGGCTCCACCCTAGAACCACTGAGTCAAGATCTGCATTTTGACATGATCTCCATGTGTTTGGTGTACACATTAAGCCCTGTCTGGTTCTTGTCTTAGGCGCTCCTTGGAATTTGCCTGGGGAACATGAAAAAAGAAAACCCCAATGTCCAGGTAGCATCCAGGCCAATTAAATCCCCATCTCTGAGGGTGGAGCCTGGCATCACACAGCTTAAAATTCCCAGATGATCTGATGACCAACCAGGGATGGAAACAGCTGCTATGAGGATATATACCCCAGGCATTCGTGGGATTGTCTTGTGGATGGTGGGCATCGGGTGAAGCTGATCTTCTTTCTGCTTTTCTTTCTTTTCCGATTTTTGTTGAAGAAGCATGTATAGCTTTTGTAATGATGACGAAGTTCTTTTTAATTTAAAACTCCTAAATTATTGCAAGGTTCATCTGAAGTTTAGACAGTAGTCTTGAAAGGAGGGAGATGCTTTACAGCAGTAGAAAGGGGAAGAAGACAAAAGGCCACATGGGCTAAAAAAGTTGGAAAACACCCATTTTAGAGAAAAATGGAGAGCTGCTCTACCACCTGATATGGTGCATCTGTATCCCGTAAGACAAAGAAACTAAACAGACAGTGGGCACTGTCTGCCCAGCAGTGTAATAGGGGTTTCATTGATCCATATGTAGGTGTTTCATTGATCCATATGTACTGTGATTTTAAAATAAACACCAGATATCAAAGACCTACTATGAAAAAAGGAATGTGAAACAGCACATAATGTTTCATATTAATTACACATTGAATGGGATTGTTTTGGATATCTTTGGGTTAAATAAAATATATTATTTTATTTATTTATTTATTTATTTATTTATTTTTTGAGTTGGAGTCTCACTCTGGAGTCACCCAGACTGGAGTGCAGTGGCTGCTCCCGGCCACTGCAGCCTCGACCTGCTGGGCTCCGGTGATCCTTCCGCCTCAGCCTTGCGAGTAGCCGGAACTACAGGCATGCGCTACCACGCCCGGCTGATTTTTTGATTTTTATTGTAGAGATGAGGTCTCGCTGCCCAGGCAGGTCTCGAACCTGCGAGCTCAGGCAATCCACTCACCTCAGCCTCCCAAAGGCGCGGGATTACAGGCTGAGCCACCGAGCCCGGCTATAAAATATATTATTAAAATGCATTTCAGCTGTCTCTTTTTACCTTTTTTAATGTAGCTGCTAGAAAATTTAAAATTACAAGGCCGGGCATGGTGGCCCATAACTGTAATCCCAGTACAATGGGAGGCCTTGAGCCCAGGAGTTCAAGACCTGCCTGGGCAACATAGTGAGACGTCTTCATTACAAAAAATACAAAAATTAGCCGGTGTGGTGGTGTGTACCTGTAGTCCCAGCTACTTGAGAGGCTGAGGTAGAAAGATCACCTGAGCCCAGGAGGCCAAGGCTGCAGTGAGCCATGGTTTTGCCACTGCCAACCAGCCTGGGTGACAGAATGAGACCCTGACTAAAAGAAAAAAGAAAGAAAGAAAATTTAATTTCATATGCTAGCAGACCCATGGGAATTACTTAAGTTGACTGTTTCCTCCTCCTCCTCCTCCTCCTCCTTCTTCTTCTTCCTTCTTCCTTCTTCTCCCTTCTTCTCCCTTCTTCTCCCTTCTTCTTCCTTCTCCTCCTCCTCCTCCTTCTTCTTCTTCTTCGGAATCCTTCTAAGAGCAGAGGAAGAGATGAGGAAAAAAGTAACTTCTCCTAAGCCTGTCTGAGGATTGGATGGAAAAGAGGTTAAATTTAAAATGAATTTTAGGACATCTCTGCCATTTTTTTTTTTTTTTTTTTTTTTTGGGGGGCTGGTGGTTCTCAGCCTCAACTAGCCATTAGAATCTCCTAGGAAGATTTTTTTTTTTTTTTTTTTAAAGAAAGTAGGATTTACTGAGAGGACAGAAAAGCTTCCAGAACAGGAGGAGACCCGAGGGCATTGTCTTCCTGGGAAGCTTTTAAAAATCCTGATGTTCATCCATACCACTGTCCAATTAAATCAGAATCTCTGGAAAATCTCTATTTCTCAGGATACGGAGGTTCAGCCACGATTAAGAATCACCACTTTAGCCAGGTTTATCATACTTCTTCCCTAGGAACAAACTATAGCTATCTGGGAGAGTAAGCTAACAGCTTTTAGAAAGCAAAAACCTGCAATGATCTTGAGGAGTGTTACTCAGATCATTATATGTATTCTTTAAAAAAAATCGAGGTTACTTTATTTTCCTTTTGTGCATTAACCCTGAAAGAACAAGGTTAGAGAACTAATCTTGTAAATTTATTCTCTTAGCCACTAGGGGGACCGGATAAAACGCTTGCAGAAGGATGGGCCTGTGTCTCTGGAGACATTGCTCACAGTGGAGGTCAGTTGGCACTGTCATCCTAGTGGACAAAAGACCAGCACATATTGCTATCTTTTAACTTTCATTTAAGAGTTAAAGCCTATAAGCTCCCCTAAAGACTTGACTTTGCCCCCAGGAATGAAAATGGATACAATCTTTCTGGACAAAGTGATGTAATTATAGAAAACATGTACTGAGTGCTCACTCTAGGTCAGACACTGTGCAGAGTGCTTCATGTACATTGTCTTATTTAAATCCTCACAATAGTCGGGCACGGTAGCTCACGGCTATAATCCCAGCACTTTGGGAGGTGAAGGCAAGAGGATTGCCTGGGCCCAAGGGTTCAAGATCAGCCTCAGCAACTTGGCGAGACCTCGTCTCTACAATAAATTGTAAAAAATTAGCCAGGATTGGTGGTGTGCACCTGTAGCCCCAGCTACTTGGAAGACTGGGACAGAAGAATCGCCTAAACCTAGGAACTCAAGGCTGTAGTGGCTGTGAGCATGCCACTGCACTCCAGCCTGGGTGACAGTGAGACTCTGACTCAGATAGATAGATAGATAGATAGATAGATAGATAGATAGATAGATCCTCACAATAATACTTTGCAGCAGGTACAATTATTATTCCTAATGTCAGATGAAAAGCAAAGAATATAGGGATAAAAGAAGAGACTCATGGCTACAGAGCTGGAAAGTAAGGGATTTGAACCCAGGCAATCTATTCCCAGAAACTGCCTTGTCACCTCTAAATAGTATCATGTAAAAATATACTTAGACTCTGACCCAGCACTTTTCATTCTTGAACTTTTCTCAGGAAATGATCAGACAATTGCTTAATTCAGAATAAAACCAGCTAGAAAAATCTCAGTGCCACTATTCTTGTAGGCAACTATTCAAATAAATTATTATACAGCCATAACAAGAAATGATATTCAACAGCTAAAGGTGGGGATATAGAAGATTTTTATTGAAATGGGAACATCTTCATGAAGTATTAGGTTAAAAAAAACAAATTAGAAAACATATTCAGTATAACACCCAGAAAGCAAAAGTCAACAGATATGTATACGTGGGAGGGAACACTAAAATATTAATGGTGGCTGTATTTAAGTGGAATCTCAGAAATTTAAACTTTAATTTGTACATTTAATTTATACTCTAATTTTTCTACAATCTTTTATGGAAGAAATTTTTGAAGCAATGCAAACTAAGATATTTCGGGATATGAAAGGTAATGCCTAATTAAAGGACATGGAAGGAGCAAGTGGGAACTAGCTCTTGAGATTGTCCTGGGCACTAAATTTAGCTCTAAAACTCTGACAGTCAAAGATAAACATATTTGTTGTATAATTTTCTCATTATTTTATTTAGTGTTTTAGGAGTGAGTCTCTTAAGTGGTTTCTCCTATTTCTAGTGTTTACTCGTGTGAACTTAATTTTTAGGACCCTCAATAGATAACCCACGAATGTCCCAATTGTGTGTTACCAAGTGCACTTCACTTGATTGAACCTATGTTCACTGAGTACCTCTGATGTACCCGGCTGGGGGCTGAGTGCTTAATCACCTCTTCTTTGCAACAGCACTCTGATTCTTACCTCTTACTCATCCCCTGTCTAGAGTCCAATCCCACAGAAATCGTTCTGGTTTTTAAGACTAGTTCAAGTTCTTCCTCTAGAATCTCAAGTTCAAACTGATCTTACCCGTTGTGAGCCCTGTGGCAGCACTCATAGAACAATTCAGTACACAGACATTTTTTCATCATTTCTTTTCTCTCTCTCTCTTTCTCTCTCTCTCTCTCTCTCTCTCTCTCTCTCGCTCTCACTCTGTCTCTCATTCTCTCACTGTCTGTCTCTCGCTCTCTCTCTCTTTCTTCTTTCGGAGTCTTACTTCAAACGCCCAGGCTGGAGGGCAGTGGCACGCTCACAGCCACCACAGCCTCGACCGGCTGGGCTCAGGCGATCCTTCCACCTCAACCTTCCAAGTAGCTGCAACTACAGGTATGTGCCACCATGCCCAGCTAATTTTCTGATTTATTGTAGAGACGAGGTCTCGCCAAGTAGCCTGGGCTGGTCTCAAACCTGCGGGCTCAGGCAGTCCACTTGCCTCGGCCTCCCAAAGTGCTGGGATTACAGGCTGAGCCACTGAGCCCAGCCTTCTCATCATTTCATAAGCACTACATCTCCACTATTAGACTGGAAGCTCTTCCTGAACACAGTCCTATTCTCTTCTATGTATAGAACCCTGGAATTTGCATTTTAGAGCCTGAAGGGGAGGTCTGATAGCTAGGGTGATCACTGTGTCCTGGTGGGCCCTGGACTTTCCCCATTTTAGCATTGAAAGTTCTGCATCTGCAAAGATCATCTTTATATATATGGTGGGGGTGGGGGAGAATTAGACACTACAACCAGGTGTGCAAGGCTGATGTAACATTTGAAAATTCACTATACCTATAGGCTAAAAAAGACAAATTATATAATGATATCAATTGATGTAGAAAATAAAGGGCAACTCTTCCTCAATTTGATAAAGAACATCTACCAAAACAAGCAAACAAAGCCTTGTAGCTGTCATTGTACTTAATAGTGTGAGATTGGACAGTTTTTCCTTAAGATCAGAAATAAGGCAAGAATGTTATTCTGTGTAGGAATTCTAGTACAATGCTGAATAGAATGTTATTTCTCACTATTTCTATTCAGCATTGTACTAGAATTGCTAGATAGTGCAACAAGACAAGAAAAAATAAATAAAAGGTATAAAGATTGTAAAGGAAGAAATATAATTGTTTTAATTTGAAGATTACATGATTGTCTATGTAGAAAAGTCCCATTTAATCCAGGAAAAAAATATCCTGGAACAAATAAACAAATATTTCAGGGTTGCAAGATTCAAGGTCAATAAACAAAAATAGTGTTCCTACATATCATCAATGAACAATTGAAATGTAAAGTACAATTTCAGTTACAATAGCACCAAAAAAGAAAACAATTAGGTATAAATATAACAGAACGAATATATGTGAGGAAAACTACTAAATACTGATTTTAAAAATCAATAAATGTATCAAAAAAAGAGGAAAGTTCCACATCTGGAAAAACTACTTAGCTCCAGCAAGATAGCAGGACACTTGATGGGTACTCATGGGTTATTTCTTGATTGGTTGGGTTGTTTGAGGTGATAAAATCCCACCTGGGCACATTCCCATTTTGAGCTATGTATTGATAAAATGTGGTAACACAACTCTACTATGGTGGTTTTATAATCCTTGTGGTAACACAACTCTACTATGGTGGTTTTATAATCCTCAGGCAAACTCTGAACGTAGAAATAGGCAGGAAGTATTAGTGTGGTTGAGAAAACAGAGGCTGAGAAGAATTTTGTGAATTTTTCCAGGTGTTAAGTGACTAGTCAAAACGATGAGCTAGGTCTTTTGACTCCTTATCAGGGAACCCTGGAATTTGAAAATAGCCACCACGGAGCCCCACATGCCTATCTTTCTTTTTATTTTTTGTAGAGGTGAGGTCTTGCTATGTTGCCCAGGCTGAACACCTGAGCTCAATCTCCCTGCCTCAGCTTCCCAGAGTGCTGGGATTACAGGCGTGTGCCATGCCACACAGCCCACATGCCTTTCATAGGCGCACAAGACCTTTGTGAAACCACAAACTGTACTTTGAAACTCAAAAGACAGAAATGGAACAATTCAATATACTAAAATAATTTTCTCAAAATTGAATACTTTTTTTTTTTTTGAGACAGGGTCTCTCTTATCCAGGCTGACTCTAGTGGTATAATGTAATCATAACCCACTGTAACCTGAAACTCCTAGGCTCAAGGAGTTTCCCATCTCAGACTCCTGAGTAGCTAGGACTACAGGTGCATACCACTACCCCTGACTAATTAAAAACAATTTTTAAAAATAGAACCAGGGTCTCACTATGGTGCTCAGGCTGTCTCAAACCCTTGGCCTCAAGCAATCTCCCACCTTGGCATCCCAATTGCTGGGATTACAGGTGTGAGCCATTGTGCCCAGCCTAAATGCAATTTTAGCTAAAATTTCAACAAAGTTTTTCATAGGATGTGAAAAAATGAGTCTAAAGTACTCCCTCAAGAAAAGTTCAAGCAATTTTTGAAAAAGAACAATTATGAAGGGGGAAATTGTACTACCAGGGATTAAAAGTTATTAAACTGCAGCAATGAAGCAGTGAGTAACAGCACAGAATTGATCAATTAATAGAACAAAAGGAAAAATTCAGAAAGAGAACTCAAAGTATATACAAAACTTGGCATAGGATGAAGGTGGTTCAGGTCAATTAGGGAAATGATGGTTTGAATAATATTTGAAAAATGATATTGGGTGGATTGGCTGATCATTTGAATGCAAATAAAATTAGGTCCCTACCTCTCCTAAAATATCAAAATAAAATTCAGATGGCTTACAACCTTTAATGTAAAAAATGAAGCTACAAAAGAACTAGAAATGCCAGCAAATATTTATGTGATCTTCTTGTGAAGAAAATCTTTCTAAATATATCATAAAAAGCGAACACCATAAGGGAAAAACAGATTAAATTTGTCTGGATGATAAACCCATTTATAAAAAGTACAATAGAAATGCCAATGTGGGAAAAAGCCTTTGCTGCATATATGACAGACAAATGGTCAAGGAAACAAGCAATTGGCCACAGAAGTATGAGTGACAACAAAATTATGAAAAGGTGTATCTCCTTAGTAAGCAAATGAAAGTCAGTAAAAAACAAAAAGATCTCCCCTCTTTTTTAGCTTAATCACATTGACAAAAAAGTTGCAAGTCATACTAAATAATATCACTTTCTGGTAGGAGTCCACATGGCAGCCTGTGTGTAAGGCCAGTTGCAATAGGAATCTGGAGCCTCATAACACGCATGCTTTTTCATCCAGCAATCCCACATCTAGAGATTTCTTTTAAGGAGGGAACTGATTGAATAAATGGTTGTACAGGAAGGTGCCACTTATCAGTGTTTCAGTCAACGACTGACCATGTGTATGATGGTGATCCTAGAAGATCACAATACCATATTCACTGTGCCTTTTCTATATTTACATGTGCTTAGACACACAAATGCTTACAATGGTGTTACAGTTACCTATAGTATTCAGTACAGTAACGTGCTATACAGGTTTGTAGCCTAGGAGCAGCAGGCCATACCATTTATCCTAGGTGTGTAGTGGGCTGTACCATCTAGGTTTGTGTAAGTACACTCGATGATGTCTGCACAATGATGAACTCACCTGGTGATAACATTTCTCAGAATGCATTCCCATCGTTAAGTGACATATGACTGTATATTGCTTTAGTAAAATAGAAAGCAGTGAAAGAAAAATACTATGCCGTTGATGTTGTACAGGAATTTTTATTTTATTATTTATTATGTATGCATGTATATATGTATGTGTTTTTAGACAGGGTCTCACTCTGTTCCTCAGGCTGGAGTGCAGTGGCATGATCATGGCTCACTGCAGCCTCGATCTCCTGGGCTCAGGCAGTCCTGCCTCAGCCTCTCAAGCAGCTGGGACTACAGGCAGGCACACAAAGAATACGTTATGGCATAAAAAAATGTTTCTGACAATGTATATTGCTAAGTAAAAAAGTATATTACTAAGCAGTATTCACAACATGATCCTCTATTTGTTTACAAACACACACAGCATGAATTATGCATTATAAATAAGCTTACAGTACACATTTACTGATTTTCTTTCTTTCTTTTTTTAGTTGGAGTCTCACTCCGTTGCCCAGACTGGAGTGCAGTGGCCGCTCCCGGCCACCGCAGCCTCGACCTGCTGGGCTCCGGCGATACTTCCGCCTCAGCCTTCCGAGTAGCTGGAACTACAGGCACACGCTACCACACCCGGCTAGTTTTTTTTTTTTTAATTATTGTAGAGATGAGGTCTCGCCTGCCCAGGCGGGTCTCGAACCCGCAGACTCTGGCAATCCACTCACCTCAGCCTCCCAAAAGCACGGTATTATAGGCTGAGCCACCGAGCCCGGCTTCTTCTTTCTTTCTTAATTTTGAGTCATGCAGGCTGGAGTGCAGTGGCGCAATTATGCTCATCACAGCCTTGACCACCTAAGCTCAGGTGATCCTTCCACCTAGCCTCTCAAATAGCTTTGGACCACAGGAACACGTCACCATTCCCAACAAACTCTTTGATCTTTTTGTAGAGACACAGGCTCTCTATGTTACTTAGGCTGGTCTCAAACTTCTACATTCAAATGATCCTCCTGCCTCTGCTTCCCAAATTGCTGGGATTACAGGTATGAGCCACCATACCCTGGCTAATAATAAAAGAATAATTACTATTATTGTTATTAAGGAGAACTTTCCAGATTCTTGTCAATGTTTTTTTTTTTTTGCTTCTTTGTTTGAGGATATGGAATTACAGGAATGCTCATGTCCTGTGGTATATACTTGTATAATGCTTGAATTTTGTTTTTTGAACCTGATCACTTTTATAGTTAAAAGGAAACATTTTTTTAAAAGAAAGAAAAAGTTGGGGAATGAAAAAGTTCATACTATTTAATCAAACTATTTCATTTCTAGAAATTTTCTTAACCCTGAATATGGGCAAATATTTATACAGAGATTGCTCATCACAGCAGTATTTAGAATAGAAAAAACAAGCAAACAAGAGACAGATGTTTATAATAATACCAGCTAAACATTTAACAAAAGGGAGCTGGAAAAACAAATTATGACAGGACCATTAGATAGATCTACAGCAGCATAGTGAAGTGACCATGAATCCATCCTGCCCAGGTTCCAACCTAAGCTCTGCCACTTACCAGTTACATGATTTTATTCAGATTACTTCATCTGATTTTCAACTTCCTGGTTAATAAAATTGGGATCACAGGATCTACCTAACTGGGTAGTTATGAGGATTTTTGTTATTTTTTAAATCATTCAGAGGCCAGGCAGGAAATAGAGGACCCTCTCAAAATGGGGAATCTCAGGAGAGTTTAACAAAGGAACTCTTTCCAGAGGTCAGGGCAGGGTGTAAGGAAATCACCAAGGATAGTGCAGTAGTCTGGGCTAGTAATAGGAAATCCTAGAGTCCAAGGGAGCAGATGAGCAGTTATTGGAACCAGGAGAGGGGACAGGGGAAGATGTGGATGTGGAGGGAGGTGGAGAAGAGAAGCTACCCCGTGATGAAAGGACTCAACAGTTTCATGACCCTTCACACATACCTCGACCTTACCTTCCAGTCTCACCGTTCAGTCTCTTCCACATCTACACTGCCATGACTGCAATAATGGTGCATACAAACAACCCCCAAGGCCGGGCTCGGTGACTCAGCCTGTCATCCCAGCACTCTGGGAGGCCGAGGCAAGTGAATTGCCTGAGCTCGCAGGTTTGAGACCAGCCCGGGCAACTTGGCGAGACCTTGTCTCTACAATCAAAAAATCAAAAAATTAGTTGGGCATGGTGGCACGTGCCTGTAGTTCCGGGCACTTGGAAGGCTGAGGCGGAAGTATCGCTGGAGCCCAGCAGGTCGATGGGGTGGCCGGGAGCCTGCGACTGCACTGCAGCCTGAGCTACGGAATTAAAAAAAAAAAACAACAGAAAAAAACCTCAGTGGTTACTGACTACAAACATTTGTTTTTCTCACTTCCTGGTTGACTGGAGCTGCTTCAGGCTTTGGGATGCGTTCTGATCTGTGTCGTGGGCCTCTCATTTTGGAGACAGCAGCCAAGAGGCCAAATCAAGGCAAGTTCATTTCAGACCTCTGCTCACACCAAGTCTACAAACATCCCATTGGCCAAAGGGTGTCCCATGACTGAACCTGAAATGAATAAATAAAGCAGATACTTATATTCCAAATACTCACATGGCAAATCCTAACACAGGGAGAGAGCAGAGTTGGGAATGGTAATCCAGTCTACCACAACTTGCCATTAGCCAAACCTGAGGACGTGAGAAGGCACAGAACTATTGATGAGGTCTATCCAGGTCAGCCTCCCAGGTCTTAGAGCAGGGTGGAAGAGGTTAGAGATATCCAAAGGGGCAAAGACATCTGTGCAGGACTACATACATTAATATTTTAATATAATATAATTTTTTTTTTTTGAGTTGCAGTCTCACTCGGTCGCCCAGACTGGAGTGCAGTGGCTGCTCCCGGCCACCGCAGCCTCGCCTGCTGGGCTCCAGTGATCCTTCCACCTCAGCCTTCCGAGTAGCCGGAATTACAGGCATGCGCTACCACGCCTGGCTGATTTTTTGATTTATTGTAGAGATGAGGTCTCGCTGCCCAGGCGGGTCTTGAACCCGTGGGCTCAGGCGATCCACTCACCTCAGCCTCCCAAAGGTGTGGGATTACAAGCTAAGCCACTGAGTCTGGCTTATAATAGAAATATTAAAATATTTATAATAATATTTTTAATGAGCTTAGGATTATGACTGGCACGTAAAAAAATATCATTTAAGTATTTATTAGATGAAACAGTAAAATATGGTGCCTTGAAAATGACATTTTCAAGAATATTTAATTAAATACGTAAAATATTCGAAGAGAATTGTTAAGTGAAAGAGGTCATAAAACAGGTGTATATTATAATATAATTTAAGAATACAATATATCTAGAAAAAAGACTGCAAGAAAATTTAGTACAATATTCATGTTGTTGTTAGGAGGTAGAGTCATGGGGAATTTTTATTTCTGTGCTCTGTGTTCTCAATAAGGTTGCCATGTACGGCCTCACGGATCGTGCACTGCACAACTGTAGGAGGTCCCATTTGTCCCTCTCCACACTTTCAACTTGTACAACCTTCTTTGTTGCCCAAAGTGTCTAGAAGATACACGTGTTACTGTTGTGTAATCAAACATAAATAAATTTTATGTATAAATACATAAATACAATTTTAAAAATCACAACTTAGCTTTTCTTTCTAGAATATTTCAAAGACAAATGAAGTTGACCCAGTTTGTCATTTTTATTAGTGAGAGAGAAATTACCCCTGGACTCAAAAACAATTGTTATAAAGGCATGTTCACTGCTTCTTGAGACAATCGGGGCAGGGGGGTGCAGTCACTACTGTGGAACTGAAAGGTGTTTCACGTGCGCAGCATAAGCAAATGTATTTGGACTGGGTGAGTTATTAATATTTTTTAAAACCCTGATATCTATTTTATCCACTGAAGAAATTCAGAACTGCTAAACCAGAAATGATGAATGTAAGAATAAAATGCTCGTATTAAACTCACAATGGAAAAGATTTAAAGTAAAATGATTTAAAATAAAGAGATTTAAAGTAAAATGGCTTCTGTCCCCATGCTCAGGATGAAAGGAGCCTGGTTCATAACAGCACTCTAGACCAACTCCAGACTCCCTGCCTCTATACTTTTTTCTTTTTCTTGAGTTGGGATCTCACTCTGACGCCCAGGCTGGAATGCAGCGGCGCAGTCATGGCTATCATAGCCTTGACCTGCTGGGCTCAGGTGATCCTTCCTCCTCAACCTTGCAAGTAGCTGGAACTACAGGCCTGCCACCTTCCCTGGCTACTTTTTTGATTCATTGTAGAGATGAGGTCTTGCCAAGCTGTGCAGGCTGGTCTTGAACCCCTGGACTCAGGCAATCCTCTGACCTTGGCCTCCCAACGTGCTGGGATTATAGGCATGAGCCACTGTGCCTGGTCATACTTCTTATATATGAGATAATAAATATCTTGGCTACTTAGGCCACTGTAATTGGCTATTCTATTATTTGTAGACAAAGCATTATATGTATCCTCTTTGAAGCCCTCCCTTTTCTAGATAGAGTTAAACAATCCCCCCACGTACTCACAACCCATTGTATGTAGCCCTATTCTAGAATTTAGCATATAGTGTAATAGTCATTTAATGATTTGTTTATGGGATTGTCCAGAGAATGCATGGATTTTCTTTTATTTTTGTAATCTCAGTACCCTTCTTGGTATCTGACACACAAGAAGCACTTGTCCAATTGGTGTCAAGCATTTATATCAGAGGTCCCCAACCCCGACCATGGACTGGTACCGATCTGTGGCCTGCTAGGAACCAGGCCACACAGCAGGAGATGAGAAGCAAGTGAGAGAGGGAAGCTTCATCTGTATTTACAGCCACTCCCCATCGGTCACATTACCGCCTGAGCTCCACCTCCTATCAGATCAGCAGCGGCATTAGATTCTCATAGGAGCACGAACCCTGTTGTAAACTGCACATGTGAAGGATCTAAGTGGTGTGCTCCTTATGAGAATTTAATGCCTGATGATCTGAGGTGGAGCTGAGATGATGATGCTAGTAGCACTGGGGAGCTGCTGTAAATACAGATTAATATTAGCAGTGAGGTTTGACTGCACGGAAACCGTAATAAATCAATTGTTTGTAGACTCATATCAAAACCCTATCAGTGAGTGGCAAGTGAGTTGATGTATTTCAGTTGTGCAGTTGCTTCTGTGGCAGGCTTTAAGTCAGAGTCTGACAATTTAGTCCACGTGTGACTCACCCATTATTTTATTTACCACTTCTGTCCACACCTCTTTCCTGCACTGCGCACGTGTGTCAGTCACAGTTTTGTTAAGTCCACAAGCTACTCCTACCCAGAATGAGTAAAAAACAAACGTCACCGGAGAGCCTCTTTGAAAAGGGGGAAAGACCCAACGATGCAACAGCAGAAGACTTTAAGACTGCCAACTAAAAGAAAACTGCATGTGAAAGAAAATACCAAGAGTCTTAAATTGCAGGTTCATTGCAAAAGGCGATTCACATTCTCCAAGCCCACTTCGTATAATATGTGGCAACTGGCTAGACAATGAAACCAGAAAACCTTCAAAACTGCTTTGCCACATGGAGACCAAGCACCCTGCATTAAAAGACAAGGCTTTGGAATTTTTCAAAAGAAAAATATGAACATGAAGAACAGAGGCGATTATTAAGATCATCACCTCAACAAATGTTTCTGCACTGAGAGCATCATTCTTAGTGGCTAATCACATTGCTAAAGCTAAAATTCCCTTTACTATGGGCGAAGAGTTCATCCTGCCTGCTGCTAAGGCCATTTGTCGTGAACTTTTAGGAGGGGCTGCAGTTCAAAAGGTGGCACGTGCTCTCTTTCTGGCTAGTACCCTAGCTAGATGAATTGATGAAATACCAGAGGATATTGAGGCACAATTGTTGGAGAAGATTAATGAGTCATGGTATGCAAAGCAGGTTGACCGGTCTACTGATGTTGACAACAAGGCAACAATGCTTGTTTTTGATATATTTTTCAGGAGAATGTGCATGAGGAAATGTCATGTGCACTTTTGTTGCCAATCAGTATCACAGGTGCCGAACTACTCAAGTCTTTGAATGATTACATACCAGGAAAACTGAATTGACCATTTTGTGTCCATATAGGCACGGACAGAGCAGCTGCCGTGACTAGACTGCTTTCTGGTTTCACTACTCGGGTCAAAGAGGTCTCTTCTGAATGGAAGTCTACACACTGTGTCATCCATAGAGAAATCCTGGCTAGCCAAAAATGTCACCTGAACTTAACAGTGTTTTGTAGGATGGGATTAAAGTACATGCCCTTATCTCACATCTGTTCACGCAGTTCTGTGAGGAGATGGACGTGGAGTACACATGTCTTCTCTTACACAGAAGTGAGATGGCTATCTAAAGGTAGATCCCTGGCCAGGGTTTTTGAGTTACAAGAACTGCTCTAGATATTTCTTTTAGAAAAATAGTCACCACTGGCAATACATTTCAGTGACACAGAATGGGTCACAAAACTTGCTTACTTGTGTGACATATTCAACCTGCTCAACAAACTCAATCTGTTACTTCAGGGGAGAATGACAACTGTGTTCGAGTCGACAGATCAAGTAGCTACCTTCAAAGCCAAACTGGAATTATGGGGGCGACGAGTGAACACTGAGATTTTTGACATGTTTCAAACATTAGCAAAGATTGTAAAAGAGACTAAGCCAGGGCCTTCTTTCTCCCAGCTGGTGTAAGATCACCTATCTCAGTTTTTAAAAGACTTTGGGCATTACTGCCCAACCACAAAAGACCCAAACTGGGAAGGTATGGATCCACAACCCATCTGTGAATAAGCCAGGTGAATCGACTTTGTCAGTGCTAGAAGAGGATCAACTGCTTGAGATCACAAATGATGGTGG
This sequence comes from Carlito syrichta, assembly GCF_000164805.1. Classification (NCBI taxonomy): domain Eukaryota; kingdom Metazoa; phylum Chordata; class Mammalia; order Primates; family Tarsiidae; genus Carlito; species Carlito syrichta. The sequence continues at coordinate 299,912 of NW_007249851.1, forward strand.
CCTTAAATGTATGTTTGTCGAGACCCGCCTGGGCAGCGAGACTTCATCTCTACAATAAATCAAAAACTTAGCCGGGTGTGGTAGCACGCGCCTGTAATTCCGGCTCGGAAGGCTGAGGTGGAAGGATCGCTGCAGCCCAGCAGGTCGAGGCTGCGGTGGCTGGGAGCGGCCACTGCACTCCAGTCTGGGCGACGGAGTGAGACTCCAACTCAAAAAAAAAAAAAAAAAAGTATGTTTGAGACAACTTCAAATCTCCATACAATCTGGATTAAAGTCAAGGCGGAATATCCTGAGATTGTCACAAAAGCACTGAAAAGACTGCTTCCATTTCCAACATCCTATCTTTGTGAAGCAGGGTTTTCTGCAGTGACAGCAACCAAAACGAGATTACAGAGTAGACCGGACATAAGCAACATACATCAGGTGTCACTGTCTCCCATCATCCCAGATGGGATCGTCTAGTTGCAGGAAAACAAGCTCAGGGCTCCTATTGATTCTGCATTATGATGAGTTGTAGAATTATTTCATTGCATTTTACAATCTTAATAACAAAAATAAAGTGCACAATAAATGTAAGATGCTTGAATTATCCTGAAACCACCAACCCCTCCCGCTGCCAGTCCGTGGAAAAAGTGTCTTCCATAAAACTGGCCCCTGATGCCAAAAAGATTGGGAACTGCTGATTTACATATTCTCCAACTCAAAAAAAGAAACAAAACCAAAAAAAATGGCAGCTCCAGTCCATATGCATACACACATGGGTAGTTCTATAACCTGGGTGGGGTAAAGACCAGGCTCTAGCTCAGAAAAGGCTGAGCTGGAAACACCTTAAGGAGCCATGTGTGGTGGCACATGCCTGTAGTCCCAGTTACTCGGGAGGCTCAAGTAGGAGGACCGTTTGGGCCCAGGAGTTTCAGTCCAGCCTGGGCAACACAGTAAGCCCTGTGACTTAACACTGGCTGAGCACATGGCTGAGGGAACAGACCAGAACAACCTGCACTCCACAGATCATGTTGCCAACTGCTGGTCAACGCAAAATGAATTCAGAAAGGCAGGCCTGCCTGGAATATAGGCGTGGAGGGGTAGGTGACCCGGAAGGGGATGTGGGCAGGTGTATAAAAATGTGGACTTTTAACACCAGATAATTTGCTACTCTCTCTATAATAAAATCCTTCTCCACTTTCCTCTCCTGATTTGGATCATTGAGAGGTCACAGGTTTTTTTGTTTTTTTTTTGAGTTGGAGTCTCACTCTGTCGCCCAGACTGGAGTGCAG
>NW_007249851.1:301235-304580 GCF_000164805.1 Carlito syrichta
TCGCTGCCCAGGCGGGTCTCGAACCCACGGGCTCAGGCAATTCATTCACCTCAGCCTCCCAAAGGCGCAGGATTACAGGCTGAGCCACTGAGCCCGACTTCGAGGTCACGGTTTTTAATCATGTCTGTTCAATCTTGGTTTGACTTTTGCTTTCTTGCAACAGGAAGAATGCAGACTCTGAACCTGCTGAGGAATGCGGTCTACAGAGAGTGGACTGTTTCATGTTTGATATTGTCATATTTTGATACTTTTTACACAAAGTTTCAACACAATGGCTGAAATTATCAGTGCAGAAATATGCAGCAGTCAGAGGGTTGAAATGTGGGGCCTCAGATTGCAGTAAAAGAAACCAGTCCAGAGTGCTATTTTCAGAGTTCAAATGTCCACTGGGCAAGTCTGATAAACTAATTTGATAAGATGCTAATGGCAGAGAATAGGTTTGTATGTTAGACCACCCAAGCCTCATTTGCATTTATTTATTTATTTATTGAGATATGGTGCCAGGCTGGAGTGCGGTATTCATGGGTGTGATCATAACTGCACTGTAGCCTCGAACCCCTGGACTCAAGTGATCTCTCTTGCCTTAGCCTCCCAAGTAGTTAGGACTCCAGGTACACTCCACCACACCCAGCTTCATTTACTTTTTGGCAACTGCTCTCAGTGCCTTCCCCCTCAAAGGAGGGTTCCTGGAAATGTTGAGCCATATGGCAGATCTTCTCGGGGAGGGGGCTTTATCTGTCACCCCTTAATTATGGCATAGAGGAAATTCTTATTTTATCCTCCCATACACAAGACAAGTGATTGAAAGAAATGTGGTGGGAAAGCGGGGAATGTTCCAGGTCTTATTTAGAAGAAGCAAAACGCAGGTGACCCCAGAGCAGGGATCCCTCCCAGCCACACCCTATCACAATGCACTTCACCAGCTCACACAGACTCAGGAAGTAAGGGAGTGAGAGCACAGAGCTCCATAAACGTGAGCAGGGCACCATGCCTGGGTTCTGTCGAATAAATTGACCTGATCATGCTCCAGCCAGCCAGCCTGAGACTCAGCTTGCTACAGCACACGATCCTCCTGCCCAAGGCCTCACTCTACAGCCATAGTCCCTACATTGCTAATCCTGACCAGTCATCAAGCAAATGAGTCGCCTGGCTCTCAGGGGACTGACCGAGAGTATGGATGACTCAGTGTGACCCCTCCCCACTATTAGAGAAATGGCTCAAAGCAAACAGTCTGTGGCAGTGAGTTAGTCATGTCAGCCTCATTATAAAATATTTTGTGGCAGGTACGGCAGTGAATAGCATTTGCAGATCTTTAAGACAAATTTTTGTGCCGTGAAAGAAAAGGGAGGTTAGAGTAAATAGACTGAGCCTCAGCTGATTTATATCTGAGTTTAGACTTGTGAGTTTCATTCACTTCTGCTACACTTCTTCTCATCTATCTGCCTTTGGGGGATATGGTTGAAAGCGGAGTGAGTCATTTTTTGGCCACATCTTCTTTTCTGTATTTAATCCCTTAATGTAAAAGAGAATTAGGTAAGAGGTTTAAGGGAGTAAACAAGATTCATTACCGAATTATTAAAAATTAAGCTTTGGCTTAAAAAAGCTAAGAGGAAACATGTACAACAATCTTCTGTGCTGCAAGGGACACAAACACTCCTTATTTAGGCACAGTAGATGTTATCCACTAGTTTCTTGATAAAATCAGTAACTGATCATAATAGTATGCTCCAAAGATATCATTAATGTTTCTTCATCCATGAAGAGACTTTATGGAGCCACTCATGGGAGGGTGTAGACTTAGGAGAGTGGTTCTAGTTCTGGGATGGGTTAACCTGGCATTTCTCCTGATCTGCCATAGGACTAGGTCTTCTTACCCAGGGATGACTCAGAGTTTCCAGCTAGTACACCATCAAATAATCACAGGGTTGGTAGGTCCCAGGCTTATGTGAGATACAGAAAACTAGAAGCAAAGTTCCCTTTTCCTCTTTAATGATAGACTTGGCCTCCAAGGTCAGCTTCTCAGTCTACTCATGCCTTCTAGTCTTAATGTAGGAGGATAAAGAGAAAAAATTCTAGTGAAAAAAATAGGTCTTTCTCAGAGAACTTTTCAAAAAAACAAAAGAATGTAGATTTTAGAAAGATGAATAAAATGCTTAAGATCAGGTGTCATATACTGATTGTTCAAGTTATATTTCTCCCAAGATATTTCTTTTTTTTTTTTTGAGTTGGAGTCTCACTCTGTCACCCAGACTGGAGTGCAGTGGCCGCTCCTGGCCACCACAGCCTCGACCTGCTGGGCTCCGGTGATCCTTCCACCTCAGCCTTCCAAGCAGCCGGAATTACAGGCATGCACTACCACGCCCGGCTGATTTTTTGATTTATTGTAGAGATGAGGTCTCGCTGCCCAGGCGGGTCTCGAACCCATGGGCTCAGGCAATTCACTCACCTCAGCCTCCCAAAGGCGCGGGGTTACAGGCTGAGCCACTGAGCCCGGCTCCAAGATATTTCGTAAAACCACACACAAAAATTATCTGTGGAGCAAACTGAGTCTCAGAAGCTTACACATCCAGACTTGAAGTAGACTCTCAAAAGACAGAGTACATGTTTGTCTTGAGAGCTGCTATGATTTTCATGAGGAGGAGTTACTGTACTTTATGTGTGGGCTTCCTACTGCTGAGTTTAGTCTAGACTCAGGATTGCAACTACCTTAGAAGGACCATAGTTGAGCAACTGGGGGTCTGTGAACCCCAGAAACTTACAGCAAAATTTTCATATGTACATGCATTTGGGGAGTACGGAAGACTCAAAGCTTGCATTAGATTATTTGGAGTCCGTGACCACACAAATAAAGACCCCTAGTTCCAAGGTTGAAGTATTTGCCTTCTGAGTTCGGCTGCAGACCACATCCCCTAAATGTAGGTAATATTATTATCCCCATTTTACAGGTGAGGAAACTGACTGAGAGAATTTAAGTAATGTGTTTGAGGTCATACCTCTGGTAAGTGGTTGTCCTAGTCAGTTTGGGCTGCTATAACAAATTACCATAGACTGGAGTACTTAAACAAGAGAAATTTATTTCTCACGGTGTTGGAGGTTGGAAGTCCGAGATGAGGTCAGGCTCTGGTGACGGCCTCTTGTGGGCTGCAGACTACCACCTTCTCCTTGTATCCTCACATGCCACAGAGAGGGCTAAAGAGCTCTCTGGGGTCTCTTTTGTAAGGGCGCCAGTCCCACTGGGGAGTGCTCTAACCCGCATGACTTAATCACTTCCTAAAGGCCCCACTTCCTGGCCGGGCTTGGTGGCTCAGCCTGTAATCCCAGCGCTTTGGGAGGCCGAGGTGAGTG
>NW_007249851.1:304600-314098 GCF_000164805.1 Carlito syrichta
GGCAACAGAGTAAGACTCCAACTCAAAAAAAAAAAAAAAAAGAAAATGAGAATGACTTGGTAATTTCTATAGATGGAAAAATCTTTACAAATTGACTATTTGTTTTCTTTAGTTTCTTTTGTAAGAATCACCTTTTTGGCTGGGCATGGTGACTCACTTTTGTAATCCCAGCACTTTAGGAGGCCGAGACAGGAGGATTGCTTAAGGCCAAGAGTCCAATTCCAGCCCGGGCAACATAGTGAGACCTCATATCTACAAAAAATAGAAAAAATTAACTTGGCATGGTGGTGTACACCTGTAGTCGCAGCTACTCAGGAGGGGGAAGAGGGAGGATTACCTGAGCCCAGGAGGTTGAGGCTGTGGTGAACCATGTTCATGCCAACTGCACTCCAGTCTGGGCTACAGAGTGAGACCCCCCCCACTCAAAAAAGTGACCCTTGCTGTATCTCCTTTATACTTTAGAGAACAAGACATCTGGAAGGTAGATGTAGGGCATCACACACTCAGTGACAGCATGAGCATACCCTGGATATGGCCCCAAGCTGCTCCTAAACCACCTTCCCTGTACATAAGTTCCTGAATAAAGCCCATGTCTCATCCATTGTCTCCAGGTCATTTCTCCAGCCTCTCAGACACAATGCCTTCCCTTCCAGGGTCTTTTGGGGGGCCTGACACTATAGTAGGAGATGATTTTCTCTTAGAGTATCGATGATTTCTTGTAAGTTCCAGTTCTTTCCTGCTACTCAAAAGATCTCCAATGATAGAGCCCTTAAGTGCCTTAAGGCCAACTGGGGATGTCCCTTTCCCCTCAGGCTCTGTGCCTGGGCATGCAGATCATGCTGAGGCCATGGGTAAAGTGCTCTCGGCGCCTGCTGGCCACCTCTTGCAGCTATGCAAAGTGAATGTTCTCATGAATCCTTCCCTGAGGCAGTTCCCCAGGTTGGGTTCAGACCAGATAGGCCCACATGAATTGATGCCAGTTAGCCTTTAGTTACCCTTAGTCCACCTTTAGTTCATAATAACAGTAAAAAATCCCACCCCTAGAGAGAAATCACAGCCATTTTGTGTATATGCAACATATGTCTAAGTGTGTTCTCACACTATGCCTGCACACTGGGAACCCAACATTTTCACACTTAACCTCACACTCCAGCTTATGTTGAAAAAAAAAAAAATGCAATGTAACCTATGTGCCTTTTACACTTGGGAGTGGCTTTTTTCCTGTCCAGTTGGCTGCTCCTGGACCACCTTCCCTGTACATAAGTTCCTGAATAAAGCCCATGTCTCATCCATTGTCTCCAGGTCATTTCTCCAGCCTCTCAGACACAATGCCTTCCCTTCCAGGGTCTTTTGGGGGGCCTGACACTATAGTAGGAGATGATTTTTTCTTAGAGTATCTATGATTTCTTGTAAGTTCCAGTTCTTTCCTGCTACTCAAAAGATCTCCAATGATACAGCCCTTAAGTGCCTTAAAAATTGAAAGCATTTAACCATAGAAAATTAGAAAATGTGTTATTGCCTGAGTAAACTACTTCTTTTATGGTAGCTAGTCTCCAAAGGATCCATGCCCCCAACTCATGCCCTTCTGTAGTCCCCTCTGACATCTAGATTGACCCAGATTCCCTTCAACCAATAAAACATGGTAGAAGAGATGCTTAAGCTAGTTCCAGGCCTAAGCCTTAGAAAGGCCTCAAAGTTTCCCCTTTTGCACTTTTGGGAGCTCTGTGTTGATGGATGAAGTCCAAGTACTGTCGTGGGGGTTGCATATAGAAAGATAGAGGCCCTGAGATTGTGGAAAGAAAGAGTTCTAGCTGCCCAAGTATCCCATCTGAGTGTAGCCTTCCAGCCATTCCGGCTGAGATACCAGACATGTAAGTAAGCTATCCAGGATTTTCCTTTGCATTAGTGTTCCCAGGTGACTTCAGCCCCAGTCAACATCACATAAGGCAGAAGAACCACTCAGCTGAGCCTGGACAATGTACAGAATTGTGAGAGATGATAAATGTTTTAAGCCCCTAAATTGTGAGGTGGTTTGTTACATAGTAATAGATAATCAAATACTTTTCATATACCAAACCTGATTACTTTTATGAGTAAACAAAGTGATTAAAAACAGTCATTACAACAGCCATGGTGGCTCACATCTGTAATCCTAGCACTTTGGGAGACCGAGGTGGGAGGATCACTTGAACCCAAGATTTTAAGATCAGCTTGTGAAACATAGCAAGACCTTGCCTCTACAAAAAAAAAAAAAAAAAAAAAATTGCTGGATGTGATGGCACATGCCTGAAGTCCCAGTTACTTGGGAGACTGAGGCGGGAGGATCACTTAAGTCCAGGAGGTCTAGGCTGCCATAGGCCATCACAAACAAACAAACAAAGCCATTTATTTATCTCACAGAATACCCAATCATAAATAAGCCTTGCTAAAGCAATATTCAGACCACATTTTATACCCACTAGGATAGCTCTAATCAGAAAAACAGATAATAACGAGTGTTGATAGAGATGTGGCGAAATGGGAGCACTCATACACTGCTAATAGGAATGTAAAATGGTGCAGCTGCTTTGGAAGACAATCTGGCACTTCCTCAAAACGTTAAACATAGATTTATCATATGACCCAGCAATTTCACTGCTATCTATATACTCAAAATAGATGAAAATCTATGACAAAAACTTATACAGGAATGTTCTTCATAATATTATTTATAATACCTGAAAAGTAAAGACAATTCAAATATCTATCAACTGATAAATGGATACGTACCATGTGCTATTATCCATACAATGGAGTATTATTTGGCAATAAAAAGGAACAAAGCACTGCTACCTGCCACAGCATGGATGAACTTTGAATGTTTTACATTAAGAGAAAGAAGTCAGTCCAAAGACCACACAGTCTATGATTCCATTTATATGAACTGTCCAGAATAGATAAATCTGTAGAGACAGCCTAGGATTAGGTGCAGTGGAGAGTGAAGGCTAGTAGGAATAAAATTTATTTTGGGGGTAATGAAAATATACTAAAAACACTGAATTGTACATGTAAGTGGGTGAATTATATCTCAATAAAACTGTTACCAAAAAGAAGCAATACTCTATAAGACTGATGACTATTTTGGTTAAACTACTTTGAGTACCAGATAATGCTATCATTAGATAATGCTAAATCAACACAGATATCTGACTACAACAGTATTACTGAATATTACTGAATAGACCTTTTTTTTTTTTTTGAGTTGTAGTCTCACTCTGTCGCCCAGGCTGGAGTGCAGTGGCATGCTTATGGCCATCCCAGCATCAACCTGCTGGGTTCTGGCGAGACTTCTGCCTCAGCTTTCCAAGTAGCCGGAACTACAGGCGAGTGCTACCATGACTGGTTAATTTTTTTATTTACTGTAGAGACGAGGTCTCACCAAGTTGCCCGGACTGGTCTCAAATCTGTGGGCTCAGGCAATCCACCTGCCTCGGCCTCCCAAAGTGTTGGGATTACAGGCTGAGCCACCGAGTCTGGCCTGAATGGGCCTTTTGACGGCATTTTATGGAAACAACATATGAAATAAGAATTTAATGTCAATTTAATATACAATTAATGTGGTATTATTTTACAGCTAATATTTCCATTGTCTTCTTATCAATAAGGTGAAGATCAGTACAGAGAATTGGTCTGAATTCTCATAGTCTTTGTAAGGTTTTGTTAAGTTACTTCTTGTCTCGCCATGTTGCTCAGGCTGGTCTCAAATCCCTGAGCTCAGGCAATCCTCTCACTTCGTCTTTACAATAAATCAAAAATTAGCCGGGTGTGGTAGCATGCGCCTGTAGTTCCGGTTACTTGGAAGGCTGAGGCAGAAGGATCACCAGAGTCCAGCAGGTCGGCACTGGGGTGGCCATGAGTGGACCACTGCACTCCAACCTGGGTGACAGAGTGAGATTCCAACTTAAAAAAAAAAAAAAGTAAAAATAAGTGCTGACTTATTGGTAATCTAAAACTTGCCAGGCCCCGTGCTGGGCTCTGAGGTTTCATTCCTGAGCAGGACACATCTACTACCCTTAAGTAGTGCACAGTAGATGACAAATGTCTCAATATATGAGGCTACAAGAACTTCAACACCAATTTGTGTTTACTTTGAATTTATATTTTCAATTTATATATATTATTTAAAGGTTTGCTTTTTAGCTATCAAACATTGATAAAGTGATGTTAAATCTCCCACTATGGCTGTGAAATTACTAAATTCTCCTTTAGATTTGTCAATTTCTGCATCATATACTCTGAGCCTCTACTGTTAGGCATATAGTGGCTCAGGATTGTTATAACTTCTTGATGAGTTATTTTAACTCCTGCAGTTTCTAATCTGTCGTTCATACCATACAGTGAATTTTTATCTCAGACTTTATACTTTTCATCTCTAGAGGTTCTATTTGACTCTATTAAAAAAATATCTTTTATGGCTTATACTTAACATGCTCAATCTTTCCTCTACCTTCTTGAACATATGGAATATAGTTACAATAACTTTTGATGTTCTTATCTACTAATTCTGTCATCTGTGCTGTTTCTGGGATGTTTTTATCAATTAATTTTTCTCTTCTTTATGGATTGTAATTTCCCGCTTCTTTATACACCTAGTAAGTTTTGATTGGATGCCAGATGATGTGCATTTTACCTTGTTAGAAGCTGGATTTTTTTTTTTTGTACTCCTACAAGTATTCCTAAGGTTTGTTCTGGGACAGAGTTAAATCGCTTGGAAATAGTTTGATCCTGGTACACTTTAGGGCTGATTTGTTCTCCCCTATGCCTAAGGCAATACCCTGTTGATTACTCAGTGTCCCATAAATACAAAGTTTTCCATTCTGTCCGATGGAAACACAACTTTTCCTAGCCCTTGTCATCTCCCTGGATGGCTCCCTCTGCTCCATTTGGGTTATTATTTACCTAGTTTTTGGTAGTTTCCTCACACACGTGCTGAGTAGTATTCAGCTGAAGACTTAAGGGCAATCTTCTGCAGACTGCAGTATTTCTCTATGTGCAACTCTCTCCTCTCCAGTATTTGACTGTACACTCTAGACTTTGGCTTCCTCCAACTCCCAGATGTATCTCTTCAACTTAGGGAGACCGTAGATCTGTCTGGGTTCCCCCTCCCCCTGCACTATGGCCTAGAAACTCCAGGCACTAAACTGTAATAATCATAGGGCTCATCTAATTTGTTTCTCTCCTTAGGGATCACTGTCTTGTGCTCCTTGGTGTCCAAAGTGTGAAAAACCATTGTTTGAAATATTGTCCAGTTTTTTAGTCGTTTCAAAAGAGAGGGTGAATAATAACCCAAATGGAGTGGAATTTCCTGAGCCTGCGGGTTTGAGACCAGCCCAGGCAGCTTGGCGAGACCTCATCGCTACAATAAATCAAAAATCAGCCGGGCGTGGTAGCGTGTGCCTGGAGTTCCAGCTACTTGGAAGGCTGAGGCGGAAGGATCGCCGGGGTCCAGCAGGTTGAGGTTGCGGTGGCTGGGAGTGGCCACTGCACTCCAGTCTGGGCGACAGTGAGACTCCAACTCAAAGAAAAAAAAAAAAATTGCTGGGATTATAGGCTAAGACACTGAGCCTGGCCAATTTAATATTTTTTACTTATTGGGATTAGTAGCCTATTTGGATTTATTTCTATTTCCTTTTTTTGTGCTTTTCTTCTTATCATGATTTTCCTTTTTTCTTTTACTGTTTTCTAATAGGCTATTGAATTTTTGCTTATGTCTTCCCCCTTTTTATTTCTGACTTATAAGTTATGCATTTTTTTTATTATTTTAGGAGTTACACTTAGAATTTTAATATGAATTCTTGACATAACAAAATATAAATTATTTGGTATCACTATCCTCCTAAAAAGGTGTAAAGTCTTTTAAGGATTTAATCCCTTTCCTCTCTCTTCCATATTGCATGTTGAGATTGGTTCAGAGGTATTTTCATCTTGTTTTTATTTATTTATTTACTTTGAGTCAGGATCTCACTCTATCGCCTAGACTGGAGGGCAGGGGCACGATCATGTTCTCACTGCAGCCTCGACCTCCTGGGCTCGGGTGGTCCTTCCTCTTCAGACCCACAAGTAGCTGGAACTACAGGTACATGCTACCATGCCTGGGTAATTTTTTATTTTTTTGTAAAGACAAGGTCTCGCTAAGTTGCCTAGGCTGGTCTCAACCTCCTGACTCCACCTCAGCTTCCCAACTTGGGGGGTTACAGGCATGAGCCACCCTGCCGGGACCCATCTTGTGTTTAAACATCTCCACATAGACTAGTAATTTTTTTTTTTTTTTTTAGTTGGAGTCTTACTCTGTCGCCCAGACTGGAGTGCAGTGGCATGCTCCTGGCCACCTCAGCCTCAACCTGCTGGGCTCCGGTGATCCTTCCGCCTCAGCCTTCCGAGTAGCTGGAACTATAAACTCACGCTACCATGCCTGGCTAATTTTTGGTTTGTTGTAGAAATGAGGTCTCACCAAGTTGTCCAGGCAGGTCTCAAACCCGCTGGCTCAGACAGTCCACTCACCTCAGCCTCCCAAAGTGCGGTATAACAGGCTGAGCCACCAAGCCCGGCATAGATTAGTAATTTTTTTTTTTTGAGTTGGAGTGTCACTCTGTCACCCAGACTGGAGTGCAGTGACCGCTCCCAGCCACCGCAGCCTCGACCTGCTGGGCTCTGGCGATCCTTCCGCCTCAGCCTTCCAAGTAGCTGGAACTACAGGCGCGCGCTACCACGCCCGGCTCATTTTGATTTATTGTAGAGATGAGGTCTCACCAAGTTGCCCAGGTGGGTCTCGAACCCAGGGGCTCAGGCAATCCACTCACCTCAACCTCCCAAAGGCACGGGATTACAGGCTGAGCCACCCAGCCAGGCTGATTAGTAATTTTTAACAGTCAATGTCTAACAAAATTTAGCTTAACCAACCTACTTTTTTGTTCATCATTGCTTCTTGCATCCCAGTCCTTCAATTAATATCTCATTGAAGAATATCCACAGTTTTTTTCACTGAGCATCTATGAGAAATGAATTCCTTTTCCATTTGTCTGCAGATGTCTTTGGTTTATTTTGTGTTCATTCTTAAAACATGACTTAGCTGGATATAGAATTCTAGGTTGACAATTACTTTTCCTCAATACATAGAGGATATAGTTTCATTTTCCCCTGGCATTTTTTATGTTGATGAAAAGCATGTCCTCAGTAATCATTGTTCTTTGTTTTGTTTTTTTGAGTTGGAGTCTCACTCTGTCACCCAGACTGTAATGCAGTGGCCGCTCCTGGCCACCGCAGCCTCAACCTGCTGGGCTCCGGCGATCCTTCCGCCTCAGCCTTCCGAGTAGCCGGAGTTACAGGCATGCGCTACCACGCCCGGCTGATTTTTTGATTTATTGTAGAGATGAGGTCTCGCTGCCCAGGTGGGTCTCGAACCCGCGGGCTCAGGCAATTCACTCACCTCAACCTCCCAAAGGCGTGGGATTACAGGCTGAGCCACCGAACCTTACTTAATCATTGTTCTTTGTAGATGATTGGTCTTTTCAATTTGGTTGAATTTATCTTTTCTTTGTATTGTTTGGCAGACATAATCATGTGTCTAGGTATGGATTTATATTTATGTATTCTGTTCATAACTTGCTACTTCAATTAGAAAGACTCACTATGGTAGATACTGTCCTGCACTACCCAGATCCCTTTTTGGAATGAAAGGACCTAATACCTCAGGTGCTGGGAGCTGGAACTGATTCCAGAAGCCAACACTCAGATGTCAGTCCTCTTTAAGAATTGCCCTCAGCTGAATAGTGCTGCTTTACCTACCTACTTCCTGAGGGCAGTTTACACTCAATGATTGGTCAATGCAGGACTATAAAAAGAACCAGCCCTCTCATCCCTATATGGGTCAATTCTAACATTCCATCTTAGCTTCAGAGTTCCATGATAGGATGATCAACTCATACTGGTTTTCCAGGGACTGTCCTGACTATAGCATTAAAAGTCACACATCCTGGGAAGCACTTAAGTCCTGGGCAAACCAGGACAATTGGTCATTCTTCTCATGAGGTTGGCCGAAGTCTTTGTTGAGACTGTATTGCAGCTCCTTCTGCCCATTCCTGTTTCCATCCCTTCCACTGGTGCTGATCCTAGGAGCACTTCCTAATAAGCCTCCTGCATGCTAACCTCTGTTCCAGTTACTTTCCCAGGGAAACCAGCCTGCAACACTCATGTCTTTTTAAATTTAATTATAGAAAATTCTCAGATATTTTCTCTTTAAATATTGCCTTTTTACATTCTCTATTCCTTTTGTTTTGTTTTGTCTTTTGAGTCAGGTTCTCACTTCTCACTCTGTTGTTCAGGCTGGAATACAGTGACACAATCAAGGTTCACTGCAACCTCAAACTCCTGGGCTCAGGCAATCCTTCCGTCTCAGCCTCTTGAGTAGCTGAGACTACAGGCATGTGCCACCATGCCCAGCTAATTTTTAATTTTTATTTTTGTAGAGACAGGGTCTCACTATGTTACCTAGGCTAGTCTCAAACTTCTGGGCTCAAGCGATCCTCCTGCCTCAGCCTCCCAAAGCACTGGGATTACAGACCTGAGACACCATGCTGTACTCTTTTCTGCAAGAATGCTCATTAAATGTGTGTTGAATCTCTTTGTCCTCCATTTATCTTATTCACGCTTTAAAAATTATCTATGTCTTTATTCTGTCTTTGGATTTTCTAATGTTGTCTTCATCTGGATCCAGTTTTCTGTTTAACCCATCTATTGGCTTTTACACCTTAATGACTTCCTTCATTTGTCTTTGAAGACACTATACTCAACTGGTTTTGTTCCTGTGTTTCTGGTTGCTCTATTTCAGTCTCGTTTGCTGGTTCCTCTTCATCTTTCCTACTTCTCAATAATGGAGTCCCCAGGGCTCAGTCCTTGGGCCTCTTCTCTTTTTCACAATTTAGACCACTTTCCAGATGAAGTCATCAGAATTGTGGCTTCAAATACCATAGATATGTTGATGACTTCCAATTTTATATCTCTAGCTCAGACCTCTCCCCTAAACTCCACACCCATATACCCAGCAGGCTAGGAGACACCTCCACATGGAAGTTTAAAAACTGAGTTCCTGATCTCTATTCCCAAACCCTGCAGTTTTTCCTATCTCATTTAATGCAATTACAGATGTTATTTAGATATTACTACAGATGTTCAGTCTAAAAACCTTAGAGTCATCTTTAAGTCTTCGTTATCTCACACTGTGAATCCAACAGGCTTTAGTTAAAAAATAGATCTAAGCCGGGCTCAGTGGCTCAGCCTGTAATCCCACGCTTTGGGAGGCTGAGGTGAGTGGATTGCCTGAGCCCGAGGGTTCGAGACCCGCCTGGGCGACTTGGCGAGACCTCATCTCTACAATAAATCAAAAAACTAGCTGTGTGTGGTAGCGCACACCTGTAGTTCCAGCTACTTGGAAGGCTGAGGCGGAAGGATCGCTGGAGTCTG
>NW_007249851.1:314896-315259 GCF_000164805.1 Carlito syrichta
AAAAAAAAAAAAAAAAAAACACCAGCTCTGGCTGTCTCCTCTGCCCAGAAATGTCTTCCTTACACACCCATTTGTCCTGCTCTCCCAATTCTTCCAGACTTACATAAAGACCACTTTCTCAGTAAGGCTTTCTCAGACACCTTACCTAAAATTTCAGCCACCCCTCTTGATGTTTCATTTCCCCCTTCCCTACTTTTATTTTTCTTCTTCTTCTTTTTTTTTTTGAGTTGGAGTCTCACTCCTTCGCCCAGGCTGGTGGGCAGAGGCTCACTCATGGCCACCCCAGCAATGACCTGCTGGGCTCCGGCAATCCTTCCACCTCAGCCTTCCAAGTAGTCAGAACTACAGGCACGCACTACCACA
>NW_007249851.1:315545-335362 GCF_000164805.1 Carlito syrichta
CTGCACTCCAGTCTGGGCGACCGAGTGAGACTCCAACTCAAAAAAAAAAAAAAAAAACTTATCCCTACCTAGGATGCTCTATGTTATATTTATTAACTATCATCTTCATTAAAATGTAAATTCTTTTAGGATAAGAATTTTCGTCTATTCACTGCAATATCCCCAGAGCCTATGTGTGTCTGGCCCATTATATGAGCTCAATAAATATTTGGTGAATGAATGAATGAGCAACTCTATTTTTCATTTCTAGAGGTTTGATTTGGTTTTTTCTTCAAATCAGTCTGTTCTTATTTAATAGCGTCCTGTTGCTTTAAATTTACAGTGATTAGTAAGTAGCATGTGTTCTGGAACTAAACTGCTTGGGTTCAAATCCCCGCTCTGCCACTCTAATAGCTGTGCAACCATGGACACATTTCCAAACAGTTCATCTGTACAAGAGAAAATAGCATCTACTTCATAGCAGCTTTGTGAAGATTTAATGAGTTCATGTTTTGTGAAGCCCTTAGAATAGTGTTGGGTTTGCCATCTCTATTATTATCATTCTGTAATTGCTTAAAATCTAATTATTTATGGTCTCAAGATTTTCTATTATTTTGACTTTTGAGGAGGTGCCAGTTTTTCCGGGGTTTTTTTTTGCATATGTTAACTCCTTGCTGATAAAGTCTAATCAGCCACAGAGCACCAGAGGCAAGTCTGTAGTCAGGCCAAATCAGCTACTGATTCAGTGCAGCAAGGGAGGGCACTCCAGGGGAACTGTCACTCCAAAGAGGAAAGACAGGAGCCTCATTATGTAAAGTTCAGGTCTAGCTCAAGGATTCAGGGGGTTCTAAG
Organism: Carlito syrichta; assembly: GCF_000164805.1. NCBI lineage: Eukaryota > Metazoa > Chordata > Mammalia > Primates > Tarsiidae > Carlito > Carlito syrichta. The sequence goes on from NW_007249851.1 coordinate 316,377, forward strand.
GGGAGCGGGCATCAATTTTGGAATGGTTGCTGTCACTGAGGTTTGGGGGTGGAGTCAGTCAAGAGAAGAAGGGATTAACTAGGTACTGGGTACTGTCATGAGGCGCAAGTAGCTTTACCATTGGGTACCCCAGCAACGGATGGGTATGGCAAAGTGGTGTGGAGGTTTGGTAGGAAAGTAGTAGCACTCAAAAAGGGAGTCTTTATTAACATTTCACAGCTTCTGCCTGACTTTCGGGAGAAGCGATGGTCCTGTGAACTTTGCAGTTGGTTTTAGTGAGCTTCCTGGCCAATTTCCAGTCGTACTGTTTTTCTATTTCCATTTAAGAGAGAAGAGTTCTTCAAGGTCTTAGTTTTGTGTGTGTGTGTTTTGTTTCATTTTTAGAGACAGGATCTTACTATGTTGCTCAATCTGGCCTTGAACTCCTGGGCTCAAGCAATCTTTCTGCCTCAGCCTCCCAAGTAACTGGGACTATAGACACATGCCACAGCATCCGGTAGAGTGCCTTATTTTATACAGAGAGTGCAATTACAGCTCACCACCTTCCTCCTGTCTCCTCATGGGCATTAGTCCCGGCCCCTAACACCAGATTCAAATTTGTCTTGGCTATTATGACATCAACTCAACTATCTGCTCTGCCTTTGATCATTTTCTTCATTCCTAGCACTTGGAGAATTATTTGAATATTATTTTACTTGCTACCAAGTCCTGATGTTAGCACCTCAATCATAGTTAAAGGCTTAGGCTCTGGGGACAAATCTGGGTTTAAATCCCAGAGTCCATGCTTATTTTTCTATGACTTTGGTAAACTCTTTAAGCCCCCTTCTCCTACCTATAAAATGAGAGCAATGACATGCCTATAAATGAGATAGTAGATACAAAAAATATATATAACAACTCAATCGATTTATTATTATTATTATTACTATTATCATTTGAGTGAGAGTCTTTGTCACCCAGGCTGGAGTGCAATGGTACAATCACGGCTCACTGCAGCCTTGATCTCTTGGGCTCAAGTGATCCTTCCTTCTCAACCTCCCAAGTAGCTGGGACTACAGGCTTCTGCTACCATGTCTGGATAATTTTTTTATTTTTTGTAAAGATGAAATCTTTAGGATTCAGAAACTACTTATGGAGCACAACGTTCACTATCTGAAGAATGGACAAATACACAGTATGTTCATGTAATAAATACACATGTGTATCCTCTGAATCCAAAATAAATAAATAAAATAATAAGAAAAAAAAAAGATGAGGTCTCACTATGTACCTAGGCTGGCCTCAAATTCCTGGACTCAAGCAATCCTCTCTCCTTGACCTCCCATCGTGCTAGAATTACAGATGTGAGCCAACATGCTCAACCTGGTACCATTATTATTATTGCTATCAATATAGAAAATTACAGAAATAAAAAAGAACAAGAAAGAAAATGGTGTTTGCCACCTGGTGGCAAGACCTTCCTCCTAAAATCAGGAGGTCTTCCTCTATCCATTTTGAACACATTCTGCCTATGAGTACAGAATCCTTACTCATATATTGTCAAAAAAACTTTTTTATTTCCCTAAGAGGGCTCTGATAAATGCCTTCCTCTAGTTACTTGACCCTTGACATGGCTTACAACTTGGGCTGCTGGAGATGGCAGATCTGTCTTTTAATATGAGTTCTGACCAGCTACCTCTGTGTTCTGTGCTTTGTGATTTGTTGTGCCTGTAGGTTAGTGTTTTTCTGCTCCCTCTTCAGAGGAAGCATAACTTTCTCTTTGGTGTCTTCTGAGACAGAACATCCCCCACCCTAATATGCACAGGCACCAACCAGGCCAAACATCAAGGTCATAACACTTCTTTTGCAACACGATTAAATGAAAGATTAACTTCAGCAGTGTAATGCTATGGGGTCTAGACATATTTATTCCCTACATATTTCTGATTTGGGAAATCTGACATCTTCTCTAAATAACTGTAGCTTTCTGTCAGTTCTCACTTTCCCCAGTAAAGATAAATGAATCACTTCTGCTGGGGGTAGGGGCATACCTCATCAACAAGGGCACCTGCATAATGAACATTTGTATACTTAACCCTGAGTTGTACCCCATATCTTAAAAAAAAAAAAAAAAGAGTCACCTCCACACATACTCCCCTAAGTTTTCCCCTGCCCCTAAGTTTTCCCCCAGGGAGATCCAATAACTGTTTCATATATAAAAATCTATCTATCTATGTATCTACCTGTCTCAGTCTTTTGGAATTCTGAATTCGTATACATGAAGATTAAATGAGAAAGTACGTATGGAAGCATTTAGTTGTCATTTCATGCTCAGTCAACCCTCAATAAACGTTGTGAATTGGACATGTCTCTAGCTTCCACATATGCATATCACCTAAGGCCGGTTTTTTAAACATGCAAATTATAATTTTCTAGTGCATTTGTTTTCAAAAGCTGTATATATGTGTGTGTGTGTGTGTGTGTGTGTGTGTGTGTGTGTGTGTGTGTGTGTGTGTTATATACATATATAGCATGTGTGTGTATGGACATACACATATAATATTGACCTGCCAGTCTATGTTTCTATTTCTCAAGTGAGACAGTGAAAACTCTGGGAAGCCAAGCGTGATTTATATTCTATAATCTGAGTCCTCTGCCGCCAGAGGGCCTGACGCTCTGCATGGATTATTTTATATACACGATGACATTCATGGCTAGCTCAAATCAGAGTGAAGCTCCAGGGACTCCAGGGACCCCAGGAACATTGTAGTAATTTCCCCTTCCCTCCCCCATGTCAAATATTACAGATAGGCTCACTCAGCTCCATCCCGACTCCCTTGTAGTATGCCTTGTTAAACGCTTCAGATAGAAAGAGAAAGACGACCTCTTTCCCAGGCTCCTTTAGAGCTGGAGTTCTGAGTCCCTCAAGGAAACACACCCATGGATTTGGAAGGCAAAAATAAGGCGAAGGAGTCACTTTTGCTGTTCTGTGTCATTTTGCTGGCATGCACTCATGTGGAGATGGGCTGCATACTGCAATAGCGGTGGCAGGAGTTCCAGTGTCTGGTTTTTGGCTTTAGAGGTGTCAGGAGTAATGTGGTCTTAGAGCCTTAGAGCTTCCTGATTCCCCAACTTATAAGGGGTGACAGAAGTAGCAGCTCCTTCATGGGTCACTTCCACCATCTTGTTCTGGGGAGTCATTCTTGGAAGCTCATCCCTGGGCTCTTCCTACAGCCTCTCAAATGTTTTAAGGATCTAGGTCCCTTGTGAAGGGATCATTGGTCTAAATTAGTCCTAGTGGTTCCTGCTATCCGCAACTAAACCTGACCGCTAGGCCTTAGAAACCGTCCTTCCTCTCACATCCCATCTGTGCTCTTGAGGTTGGTGACTCATTCTTTTTTTTAATTTTTAATTTTAAAGTTGTGGGGTACAATTCAGGATTAGGATACAAGTGGTCATTGTATAGGTAAAGTTTGGTCCTCTCTTTGGTCACCACTGTGCCTGGTTTGAGATCAGGTACCCTTATTGATGTTGTGTCACCCACACCCACCCAACTCCGGCAGTATCCCACTACTGCCAATCCCTTTCTTATAGTATTATGATAAATGTTCAGGGTATGCTTATGAGTGAGAACATGTGGTACTCTGTTCTTTGTTTCTGTGATAGATCAGTGAGTATGACAGACTAAATCCATCCGAGTTGCTGCAAGGTCCATATGTTTGTCCTTCTTTATGGCTGCATAATATTCCATTGTGTATATGTACCACATTTTTTTAATCCAGTCCAGTTTCGATGGGCAGCACGGTTGGTTCCATGTGTTTGCTATTGTGAATAGTGCTGCAATAAATACGCATGTGCAGGTATCTTTTTTGTAGAATGATTTGATTTCCTCTGGGTATAGTCCCAGTAGGGGGATTGCTAGGTCCTATGGAAGATCAATGTCTAGTTCTTTCAGAAATCGCCACACTGTTTTCCAAAGAGGTTGCACTAGTTTGTATTCCCAGGTTGGTGACTCATTCTAACTGGCGTATTTACTCTGCTTGTTTCAGCCCTTGTCTCCCATGAAAGCTTATCAACTCTGGGAATGTATAATCCATTGTAGGGTATTCTCTACCACTTATAGCTTAGAACAATACACTGAACAGTTTTGTCCTGTTGGAAATGGACCACTTGGAGAAAAATAAAGAAGCAAAAAAGACTACAGATTTTTTTGAGAGGCGTTACCACTGAGGGAGAGAACCAGATACACTGTGCCACCAGATGCACTAAGCCAGAAGATGCACTGTGCCATCCACAGCTTTCCCCAATGATGATGATATTTGGTTTTAGGGCAGAGTGTAACTATCAGGGAAACCAAGAAAGTGACTGAAAAAGTCATCCATCTCAGCCGTCCTCCTTGCCTGAGTCCGCAGCTGTGATGCAAATTTTCCAGAATGCTCAGTGTAGCAAATGAAGAGTTGGCTGTAGGATCTAAAGAGAAAAAAAAAAAAATCCTAATAGTATGTGTGTACTCATCCTAAGTACAAACATACTCCTTCAGAGAAGTTTTTTTTTAATTTAAAAGTAAAATGTAGTTATTTTTATTTAAGACAATTCCCCATCTTGAACACATTTGCATTTTTTTCTTCCCCATTTACAGTCTATTTCCTGAAAAATGTGGAGATTTAAGTGTCTACTATTTTCCAAGGCTATCTTATGATGCATCAGCTTATTGTTTGTTAAAATATCAGGCAACCCCTTTGGGTCCCCTCTCACTGTGGGAGGTTTTCTGTCCTCTCAATAAATCCTGCTTTCTCATAAATAAGTAAATAAATAAATAAAATATCAGCCTCAAGAAAATGGTTTAAATGGAAATGTTCATCTGGTTTTTCTCTTCTGATTTACTTCATGGATGGTATGAGAATGAATTAGCAGATTAAAGAGTCAACATTTTGCTGAGTTCCTTGAATAACAAATGAGGCTGAATAGGCAACCCTCATCCTAAGATACAGAATCACATAGTAGAATTTGTAACCAGAGGGAGATCTCGGACCCATCACCCCATTTCACAGAGGAGGAAACTGAGCCATAGAAAAGGGAAATGACTAACTCAGGATCACCAGTGGCCAGTGGCAGAGGTGGTAGTAAAATTCAGGTCTCCTAATACTCACCTTCCAGTGCTCTTTCCTGTTTTGCTTACTTTCATGTGTACCCTTTTGATCATGCTTCCCTTTCCTGTTTTCCAACCCTTTCTGCTACAGTAGGAGTCAGAGGCCTTTCTGGATATTCCTACTTATGAGAAAGAGATTATTTAAGGAACTGAGAGGGTCCTTCTCACTTAGAGCTCCCCAGAAGTCAGGACTCCCATTCACACTGGGCAGATGAGAAAGAAAACAGTTCAGAAAGGGAGTCTGACATGCACAAAGTCACACAACTAAGGTTGGAACTCAATGCCTCCTGAACACCCAAGCCAATGTCCTCCCCACCACATTAAAATAGATACCCTGGTACATTATATGAATGCACCGTGCTTTTGTTTAAAGAAGTATGCAGTAAGCAGAAGTTGGTCTACTTGAAGGCCATCCAAGGAGGATCAATGAAGTACAGAAAAAAGATCTCCTTAAAAGGTGCTTTCCTCTAAAAGGCAAACCAATGGCAGTTACTTTTCCAAAGTGAATATTAGAAAGAGGTTCCTGTGCAATTTTCCAATTATTTGGCTTCCAGATTTCCATCTAGAGGGTACATGTGGGTCTGTATGCACTTTTATGATGGTCCGAATCAAGAGTGACTTGAGTAGAAATTTGCTAAAGGTCAGTGATCATGGTTTAAATTATGAAAGCAATAAAGGCACATTACAGATCTTTGGAAAGTCCAGGAAAGAAAAAAATATATACAACATGTTATTGTTATTATTTTGCATATTCCTTGTCTGTCTTTTTACTAGGCATGTTTTCGCATAGTATTAAGGAGTCTTCCTCTAATTTCCGTTGCATACTTAAGACCTGGTGTCACGTCTTCCTTGTGGCTCATAAATATTTTTCACGCAACACATTGTTTTCATGAGAATCATGTCTAATGGCATCAAAACAGTCCACCTTATGGGGGGCCTCAAAAAGTGCCCAGGACCCCCTGGAGGATCCATGAACATCATATCAGAGGGTTCACATAGTCAAAGATACCAATAGCATTTGTTTTAATTTCAAAATAGCTTCATTCACTATTGAAAACATTTCCCTTTAAAGCTGAGCCATGTGAGAACCTCTGGGTGTGTGTCAGGTGGGCACACACAGGATTAGTGGAGACCATGAGTCTGTCCCTCAGCCTGTACCCCACTCAGAACAATGCCACTAACACCTAAGAAATCTGTTCTATGCTTATACTTTGTTTTTAGTCTTTATTGTATTATTCAGTCTACACTCATAAGGGATTACAAGTGAAAAACAGAAAGAATAAGGAATACTGTTATTAAAATATAAGTTGATGAGAAAACATTAAAATCATAACTCCACACTGACATGTGCTACAACATGGATCAATCTTGAAAACATATGCTAAGTGAAAGAAGTAAGACACAAAAGGACACATGTTGTATGATTCCTTTTATTTGAAAGATCCAGACTAGGCAAATCCATAGAGACAGAAGGCAGATTAATAGTTGCCAGGGGCTGACGGAGGGGGAAATGGGGAATAACTGCTTAATGGGGATGGGGGTTTCCTTTTGGGATGATGGAAATGCTCTAAAACTAGAAAGTGATAATGGTTGTACAACATTGTGAGTGAACTAAATATCAGTAATGATACATTTTATGTGTACCACAATAAAAAATGATAATTCTAAAAAGTTCCCTTGAGATAGTTCTTACCAGATATGCAAGCTGTATTTATTTTATAATTCTTTTTTTTTTTTTTGAGTAGGAGTCTCACTCCTTTACCTAGGCTGAAGTGCAATGGCACGCTCACGGCCACCGCAGCCTCAACCTGCTGTTCTCAGGCGGTCCCTCCACCTCAGCCTTCCAAGTAACTAGAACTACAGGTGCGCACTATCACGCCTGGCTAATTTTTTATTTATTGCACAGATGAGGTCTCACCAAGTTGCCCAGGCTGTTCTTGAACTTCTGGGCTCAGACAGTCCCTTCACCTCAGCCTCCCAAAGTGCTGGGATAACAGGTTTGAGCCACCACACTCAGCCTATTTTATAATTCTAATAGGAAACAACAAAATATGGCTAATGCTTTAAGATTTATTTTTAGAGTGGGGAGGAGTGTTTTAGTTAGTTTTCTGTTGCTATAACTGAATACCACACACTGAATAATTTATAAGAACAAAGGTTTGTTTATCTCAAGGTTCTGGAGACTGGGAAGTTCAAGAGCATGACACCAGCATCTGGTGAAGGCCTTCCTGCCACATCATAACATGGATGGAAATTTCACATGCCAAGACAGAGCAAATTGTGAGCTCGGGTTTCTTTCCCTCTTCTTATCAATCTGCTAATCTCATCATGGGGTCCCACCCTTATGAAATTATCTAATCCTAATCATCTCCTTAAGACTCCACCTACTGCCATCAACATATAAATTTGGGTATTAAATCTCCAACACATGAAATTTGGGAGACACATTCAAACCATAGCAAGGAGCAATTAGTTTACTGGGAAAAATGATTACCCATGCTTAAATTCCATTTCCGAATGTATTTGTAGAGCTGTGTTTGCATATGACAGCCAGAAATCTCTCTCATCTTTGTTTTGAAACAAAATATGAAATTTATAAAAATAAAATAGTTGAGATCTTTTTGTGTTTTATAACTGTGATGGCTGGATTTTCATGCTAATGTTTGAGATGTACCTTTCTCAGACTTCCTTGTTATGACATTGACAGATTACCCATCTGATGTGAAATAATTTTTTGATGAAAAAAGTTGATACTTTAAGCCAGACTCGGTGGCTCAGCCTGTAATCCCACACTTTGGGAGGCTGAAGTTAGTGGATTGCCTGAGCCTGTGGGTTCAAGACCCACCTGGGCAACTTGGCAAGACCTCATCTCCACAATAAATAAAAAATTAGCCAGGTGTGGTAGCACGTGCCTGTAGTTCCAGCTACTTGAAAGGCTGAGGTGGAAGGATCCGGAGCCCAGCAGGTTGAGGCTGTGGTGACTAGGAGCATGCCTCTGCACTCCAGTCTGGGCAACAGAGTGAGACTCCAACTCAAAAAAAAAAAAAGGTTGATATTTTAAGTTAAAATGCAAGAATTCTAAAATTGGGCAATTAAAACTGGTTTTGACCATTTTAATGCAGTAGCATGTAGTTACTTTTAATCTATATTGAATATAAGTTTGGTCCCTAAAGTAATACTTCCACATCAAAATATAAATGACAAATAATACTTTTTCTTATGTAGTTAAACTGTGTCCCATATTAAATAGAGAGTTAAACTTTGTTTTAATAATATGGATATTATTAAAGATAATATTAAGTTAATATTTTCATACAATTTTATTACTATTTTATTAAAGACTAAAATATTTTACAAAAAATTTTTAAAATGTATTATCAATGTGCTAATTTTTATAAATGTAGATGTGTGAATGACTTAGAACAATGCCTGGCACAGAGTAAGCATTATGCGTGTTTGTTCAATAAAAAGAAAGCAAAATTACAAAATAATATTTTAAAATACCACAAATTTTATGAGGTCATATATGAGTTGGCAAAGGAGACTTGCATAGTGAAAAAAATACATACATTGAGAAACAGATTTATGTAATCCTTCCCCTATTGTTGGCTATTCAGGTTACTGCCAGTGCCTTGCTTTTTAAAGGATTATGGTGCTGAACATTTTTCTTTTTTTGAGTCAGAGTCTCACTCCATCACCCACGTTGGAGTGCAGTGGCCCACTCATGGCCACCCCAGCATGGACCTGCTGGACTCAGGCAATCCTTCCGCCTCAGCCTTCAAAGTAGCCAGAACTACAGGTGCGTGCTTCCATGCCCAGCTAATTTTTTGCTTTATTGTAGAGATGCGGTCTCACCAAGTTGCCCAAGCTGTACTCAAACCTGTGGGCTCAGGCAATCCTCTCACCTTGGCCAACATTTTTCAAACATAAAGAAGTTTATGTTATTTTCTTGAGCTATGTTAACAGAATGGGGTAGTTGGTACAAAAGTTGGGATGACATGTATTATTTTGATATGTGTCATAGTTGCTAATCTTATCTTTGTGGCACTTTGCATAAGGAAAAATATAGTTCCCTAACTCTGAGTCAGACTCTGTGCAAGAGGCTTTAGCAGTTTTATTGCTATTGCCTGAATATCTGTCTCCTTCAAAACTCATGTTGAAATTTAATTTCCAATGTAGCAGTCTTGAGAAGTGGAGCATTTAAGAGAAGATTGGGTTATGAGGGCTCTGCTTTCATGAATAAATTGGTCTATTCATGAATTAATGGATTAATTGGTTAATAGATTAGTGGGTTATCTTGGGAATGGAACTGGTGGCTTTCTAAAGAAAGGAAGAGAAACCTGAACTAGCATGCTCAGCTCCCTCACCATGGAGTGCCCTATATCGCCTAGGGACCACAGAGAGTCCCACCAGCAAGAAGGCCCTCACCAGATGTGGTCCCTTGACCTTGGACTTCTCAGCCACCGTAACTGTAAAACATAAATTTATTTTCTATATAAAATACCAGGCTTTAGGTATTCTGTTATAAGCAACAGAAAACAGACTCAGATACTTATCTTTTTTTTAAATTCTCATAATGACTCTGTAAGGTAGGTGGTATTATTATTCCTCTTTTCTTTTTTTAATAAGCTGAGTTTACATCTTTTTTTGTTTTTTGAAAGCAGGATTCATTGAGAGGACAGAAAAGCTCCCACAGTGGAAGGGGACCCAAAGGGGTTGCCCTACATCTTTTATTTATTTATTTATTCTGAGTTGGAGTCTCACTCTGTCACCCAGACTGGAGTGCAGTGGCCGCTCCCGGCCACCGCAGCCTCAACCTGCTGGGCTCCGGTGATCCTTCTGCCTCAGCCTTCCAAGTAGCTGGAACTATAGCCAGCCGCTACCATGCCCGGCTAATTTTTTTGATTTATTGTAGAGATGAGGTCTCACCAAGTTGCCCGGGCAGGTCTTGAGCCCGCGGGCTCAGGCAATCCACTCACCTCAGCCTCCCAAAGCGCGGGATTACAGGTTGAGCCACTGAGCCCGGCCCATCTTTAAAAAAAAAATTTTTTTTAGTTTAAAGATGTGGAGTACAATTCAGGGTTAGGTATACAAATATTCATTATGTAGGTACCCTTGTTGATGAAGTGTACCCCTCTCCCGTCCCCCAGCAGATTCCCACTACAACCAATCCCGCCTTTCCTCAGCCCCTGGTAGTTTCCTGATACTGCCAATCCTTTTCTTACAGTATTACGATAATTGTTCAGTGTCTGCTTATGAACGAGAACATGTGATAACCAGTTCTTTGTTTCTGTGACAGATCACTTAGTATTATAGACTCTGAGTCCATCCAAATTGCTGTGAAGTTCATAATTTTGTCCTTTATGGCTGTATAATATTCTATCATGTATATGTACCAAATTTTTTTTTTATCCAGTCCTCTTTTGATGGACGGCATGGTTGGCTCCATGTTTTTGCTATTGTGAACAGGGCTGCAATAAACATACGTGTGTAGGTATCTTTTTCATAGAGTGATCTGGGTTCATCTGGGTGTATTCCCAGTAGGGAGATTGCGGGGTCATATGAAAGGTCGATTTTTAGATCTTTTAGAAATCGTCAAACTGTTTCCCACAGAGATTGTATTCGTTTACACTCCCTCCAACTGTGTAGAAGTGTTCCCTTATCATCACAACCTCTCCAGGATCTGTTGTTTTTGAGTTATTGATGATGGCCATCCTGACTGGAGTTAGGTGGTATCTCAGTGTAGTTTTAAGTTGCACTTCTTTGATGATTTGTGAGGCTGAGCATTTTTTCATGTATCTGTTGGCTGCTTGTATGTCTTCTTTTGAGAAGTGTCTATTTATATCTTTTGCCTACTTTGTAATGGCACTGTTTTATTTCTTTTCAGCACATTTGAGTTCCTTGTAGATCCTAGATGTTAGGCCTTTGTCAGACATACGTTTGGCAAATATATTTTCCCAGTCTGTGGGCTGTCTTCCTGGTCTCTTGTTGGTTTCTTTGGCTTTGCAGAAGCTTGTCAGTTTGATGAAGTTCCACTTGTCTATCATCTCTTATGTATGGCATGAGCACTTGGAGTTTTTGACCAGGAATTGGTTGCCAGTTCCAATTTTTATCAGGGTGTCTCCTGCATTTTCTAAGGTTCTTATAGTTTGAGATTTTATGTTTAGGTCTTTGATCCATTTAGAGTTGGTTTTTGTGTATGGGGATAGGTAGGGGTTTTGTTTTAATCTTCTGCATGTGGTCAGCCGGTTTTCCCAGCACCCTTTACTGAATAGGTTCTCCTCTCCACAGTGAATGGTGGTGGAGGCTTTGTTGAAGATGAGTTGGTTGAGAAATTGAGGTTTTGCTTCTGGAATCTCTATTCTGTTCCATTGGTCTATATGTCTGTTCTTGTACCAACACCAGGCTGATTTGATTATTGTAGTTTTATAATAAAGTTTAAAGTCTGAGAGTGTGATAACTCCTGCTTTTTTTTCCCCTGAGGATTGTTTGGCTATTCGTGGTCATTTATGATTCCATATGAATTCCTGTATTGTCATTTCCAGATCCAGAAGAATGCTGTTGGTAACTTAATGGGTATTGCATTAAATCTGTAGATTGCCTTGGGTAGGATGGACATCTTAACAATGTTGATTATTCCAATCCATGAGCATGGAATATTTTTCCATTTGTTTGTGTCATTTACGATTCCTTTGAGCTCTGTTTTGTAGTTTTTGTTGTAAAGGTCTTTCACGTCTCTGGTTATGAAGATGCCAAGGTATTTCTTTTTCTTTCTTTTTTTTTTTCACTCTTATAAATGGGATTGTGCTTTCTATTGGGTTTCTGTTTGTTTATTGTTGGCGTATAGAAATACTACTGTCTTTTGCACATTTATTTTATGCCCTGAGACTTTGCCAAAGTCCTTTATCAGTGCAAGGCAGTTTTTGACAGATGCTCTTGAGTTTTCGAGTTATAGAATCATGTCGTTTACAAAGAGGGATAACTTGACTTCCTCTTTTTCTATTTGGATATCCCTGTTCTCCTTCTCTTGTCTGATTGCCATAGCTAGGACTTCCAAAACTATGTTGAACAAGAGGGGTGAGAGCGGGCATCTTTGTCTTGTTCTGGTTTTCAGGAGAAATGGTTCCAATTTCTGTCTGTTTAGCAGTATGCTGGTTGTGGGTTTCTCGTAGATGGCTCTTACTATTTTGCGGTATGTTCCATCTATGCCTAAATGTTAGCAGGTTTTTATCAAGAGGGGGTGCTGGATTTTATCAAAAAAACCTGCTTTTTCCACATCAAATGATATAATCATGTGGCTTTTGTCTTTACATCTGTTGATATATTTAATTACATTTAAGGTCTTGTGAATGTTGAACCAGCCCTGCAACCTGGGGATGAAGCCTACTTGGTCATGGTGGATGATTTTTGAGATGTGTTGCTGGATCCGGTTTGCTAGGATGTTGTTGAGAATTTTAGCATCTATGTTCATCAAGGATGTCAGTCTGTAGTTCTCTTTCTTTGTTGGATCTTTACCTGGTTTGGGTATCAGTGTGATGTTAGCTTTATAAAATAATCTGGAGAGAGTTCCATCTTTCTCAATTGCCTGAAATACTTTCAATAGGATTGGTATCAGTTTCTCCTTGTATGTTTTGTAGAATTCTGCTGGAAAGCTATCTGGTCCAGGGCTTTTCTTTTGTTTTATTTTGTTTTATAGGTAGTTTTCTTATGACATAGTCAATTTCCTGGATTGTTATTGGTTTATTTAGGATCTCAATTTCTTCTTGTTTCAACTTGGGGAGATTGTGTGATGTCAGAAAGTCCTTCATTTAATTTAGGTTTTCAAGTTTGTTTCCATACAAGTGTACATAGTAGTCTCTAATAATCTTTTGTATTTCTTTGGGGTCAATTGTGACTTGATCTTTTGCATTTCTAATTGTGTTTATTTGGCCTTTTTCTTGGTTAAGTCTAGCTAGGGACCCATCAATCTTGTTTATTCTTTCAAAGAACCAGCTTTTTATTTTGTTGGTTTTTTAAATTATCTTTTTGTCTTCTATGTCCCAAATTTGGGCTTTTATTTTGGTGACCTGGGTTCTTCTGCTGAAGTTAGGGTTTTGGTGGTCTTGTTTTCCAGCTTCCTTAGGTAATTTGTTAGGGTATTAACTTGTGAACTTTCCATTTTCTTCATGTGTGTTTGTAGAAATATGAATTTCCCTCTTAGTACTGATTTCATGGCATCGCAGAGATTTTAGTAAGATGTTTCTTCATTTTCATTTGTTTTCAGGTATCTTTTAATCTCTATTTTGATTTCCATATTGACCTAGGAGTTGTTTGGCATCATGCTGTTTAGTGTCCATGTCTTTGTGGGTTTTGGGGGAACTTTGTTTATGTTGATATTTATTTTTATTCCACTGTGGTCTGAGAAGGTGCATGACAGTATTTCAATGTTATGGAATTTGTTTATGCTTGATTTATGGCCAAGGATGTGGATGATCTTAGAGTATGTTCCATATGGTAATAAGTAGAGGTGGAGTGTTTTGTAGGTATCAATGAAGTTTACTTGGTCAAGCGTCACATTAGGTTTCCAGATCTCCTTGTTGATTCTTGTCTTGCTGATCTGTCTAGGATTGTGAGTGGAGTATTTAAGTTTCCAGCTATGATAGTGTTAGAGTCAATATCTTATTTAAGTTTACCTAGAAGCTGCTTTATGAAAGTTGGTGCTCTGCTGGGTTCATATATGTTTAGGATGGCCATTTCTTATTGATAGATTGAAACTTTTATCATTATGTAGTGACCTTCCATATCTTTTTAAATTTTTGATAGCTTAAAGGGTACTTTTTCTGATATTAAGATCATGACTCCTGCTTTCTTTTGTGTTCTGTTTGGCTGAAATTTTGTTTCCCATCCTCTTACTTTGAGTCCATGAGTGTCCTTTCTGTGAGATGAGTCTCTTGGAGACAATATATTGTTGCCTTATGATATTTTATCCATTTTGCCATTCTATGTATTTTCAATGGTGCATTTAGTCCTTTCACATTCAGGCAAATTATTGAGATGTGAGAGTTTATTTCTGTCATGAGGTTCTTATATAGTTTGTTGTTGTTGCTGCTGCTTGTGTGTTTATTTGTTGTCCTTCTTTTGATTTTTGGGTCGATTCATGTGTGTTTTCAATCTTTTTCCTGCATTCTTAGAAATGGTGTTGTCATTCTTTTTTTTCCTTTCTTCTGTGTTTAATACTTTCTCAAGTGTTTCTTTTTTCTTTCTTTCTTTCTTTTTTGAGTTGAAGTCTCATTCTGTCATCCAGACTGGAGTGCAGTGGCCACTCCCAGCCACTGCAACCTCGACCTGCTGGGCGTCGATTCTTCTGCCTCAGCCTTCCAAGTAGCTGGAACTGCAGGCGTGTGCTACCACACTAACTTTTTATTTATTGCAGAGGTGAGGTCTTGCCAAGTTGCCCAGGCAGGTCACGAATTAAGTGTTTCTTACAGAGCTGGTCTGGAGGCAGCATAAGCTCTTAGGGATTGAATGTCTAGGAAGGATTTTAATTTTCCATCACTGATGAAGGTTAGCTTAGTTGGGTAGGTAATTCTTAGTTAAAATTGTTTATCTTTGAGAACTTGGAAGATTGGACTCCAGATCTCCTAGCCTGAAGTGTTTCTGTAGATAAATCTGCTGCTATTCTAATTGCTCTTCCCCGGTAGGTAGTCTGACCTTTTTCTCCTGCTTCCTTTAGGATTTTTTCCTTTCTGTATCTACTTTGAGTAGGTGAGTTACTATGTGTCTAGGAGTTGGTCTTCTCCTTTCTTGTATTTCAGGGGTTCTCTGAATCTCTTGTGATTAAATGGTCATGTCACTGATGAGATGAGGGACATTTTGATAATTTCATGGAATGTTTGTTCCAGGATGGTCTCTGCCCCTCTATCTGCCTCAGGAATTCCAATTAATCTTAGGTTCAGTCTCTTGAAACAATCACTCATCTCTCGGAGGTTTTGTTCTGTCTTTTTAAGCTTCTTTTCTATGTTTTTAACAGTTTGGGTTAGTTCCATTTTTTGGTTCTCAAGCTCTGAGGTTCTTTCTTCTGCTTGGTCAACTCTGCTTTCCATGCTTATCAGTTTGTTATTTATTTCATTCACTCTAACCTTTATTGCTGTTATCTCAGTTATCAATTCCTTCATTCTTTCCTCTTGTCACTCCTCAATCTATTTATTCTCTCTATTAATGTCTTGATATCTGGGTTTGTGGTTTGAGACAAGTCATTCTGGGGGCTCTTCATTGTTTGCATTCCAAAGTCTGTATTCTCAGTTGTTGACCTCCCGGGGGTCTGTGTGAGACCCATATTCTTCCTTTGGTTTTTCTTCATTTGTGTAGATTCCCCCCCTCCTTTTTTTTCTACCTCTTCTTTAATTCTGTTGTTCAGGAATGGAGGGGGTAGCTTTTACTTCTGTTTGCTCAATCTCCTATTCTTCCTTATGTGGATCCTCTGGCTTTGTTCAATTCTGAAGCTGGACTGTGAGTGGGTGGCTGTACTTTTTGCAGTTTTGAGATTTAACTGAAGGGGGAGCTGTGATTCAGAAACTACCGGCAGACCCCAGTATCCGCTGACAGGTGTGTGGGCCCCCTGAAACCTACTTCCCACTTCCTTACAATCTGTCCATGCAGTGAGGGTATAGGTTTGCCCCCAAAAGCAAAATGAGACAAGAAATAGGAAAATAATGGAAAGGGGGGGAAGGCTGAGAGGAAGATGGAGAGAGAGAAGAGGGAAAACAGACAGGTGTACCAACTAACAAATGAAAAGAGACACAAACAAAGACAGAAAAGATTTTTAAAAAAACATACAGACAATCATACAAACACACAAATGGACAACCCCCCCCATTGATATACTCACCCTCAAAAATACCTATACACAAACAGGAAGTCTAAAAAAAACCAGCAATAAAATAACAGAAACAAAGCAAGTACGAGATGTCATCAAAAACAGAAAGAGAGAAAAGGAAGAAAAAACTAAAACAACAATAACAAAAAAAGCAAATAAACAAAACACCAAGCAAAACAAACAAAAACTAAAGTCACTCTGAGGCTGTTCCTGTAACTTCAACCTCCTTTCAGCTCTGGTCTCCCGTCCCTCCCAACTGCTCTCAGCACAGGCTGAAAGAGTTGCTTTCAGTGTGGGTCAGAGGTCCCACAACTACTCACCCAGCTGGCTGCCTCTGTTGTCAACTCCCACTCAGATCTGACGGTTCTGTGCCTATTCCAGCATGGGGGAGGGGTTTCTGTCTCTCCGAGTTTGATGAGATAACCTCTAGGTCCCCCAGGTTGGAGACTGGGTGGAGCTGGGCAGGGCAATGCACGTCTCCGTCTGGTCCCGGGATAGAGAAAATGGCACAAGTTGGCTGTTTCCTCACTGGTGGTGGGGCTCCTCTCCAGCTCTCTGTTACCTGCTGTCTCCACGTAACTGGGGCTCCTGCTGTTCTGCTGTCACAGGTGATGGTGGGCTGGCTGGTTGCCAGGTGATGAGGGTCATCTGTCATCTGCAGCCTTTGTTCAGTAGAGCCCCGAGAGCAGCAGACAATCCTGTGTGCTGGTGGCTCCAATCTCAGGGTGGTGGGCGGTTGCAGTCACTGCCAGAGGACAGCCCCAGGTGCATGAACCCAAGTCTCCCCTCAGACGGACTTTCACTCACCCACTGGCATACACCCACTCATGCAGAGAGTCTTATGGACACTCACTTTTGCAGAGACCCTCACTATCCAACCTGTCCCGTTGCCATCTTGCCGGAAATCCCTATTCCTGTTTTCTAGATGAGTAAACTAAGACTGGAAGAGTTGAATCATTATGACCTGATGTCTAGGAGGGAATCATGAGTTTCAACTGCAAGGGCATCAAGCAGGAAAGACTATCTTGTGGTAAATGTCTTTCTCTGAAAGAGAAAGGTGGGAGGGGGTTAATTTGTTGTTGTCACCTATAAAGGAGATGGAGAGAGCTTGTATATTATCATGGACTTGAAATCTTACAGTTAAAAATTGGAAAGATAGAAAATGGGTTAAAGAGTGGATCAAGGGCAATTGGTAGGGTTGCTTGGTGTGTTTGTTTCATACAGCAGCCATAACAATTTTCTACAAACCGGGTGACTTCAACAACAGGAATTTATTCCTTTTAAGTTTAGAGGCTGGAAGTCTAAAATCAAGGTATCAGCAGGGTCATGTGCTCTCTGAAGGCTCTAAATGAGGAATTCTTCCTTCCCTCTTCTAGTTTTCGGTGGTTGCTGTCAATCTTTGACATTGCTTAGTTTGTAGATACATTAATCTGTCTCTGTCTTCACATGTCCTTCTCCCCAGCATTTGTATCTCTGTGTTTATTTTCCTCTTTTCCCTCTTCTGATAAGGACACCAGTCATATTGGAGTTAGGGTCCACCCTAATCCAGTATGATGTCATCTTTATTTGTAAAAATGCTGTTTCCAAATACAGTTCTGGGCAAACATGAATTTCAGGAGGATACTATTTAATTCAGTACTATGTATTTGAGTAGGAAAAGCCTGGTCATTCTGCCCCTCCCCTACTTCCTATTTGTGCATGCAGAGGTGTCTGCTCTCAGACATTTGAGGGGAAATCTTTAGGTCCTTTGGCAACATCTTAGGAGGCTACTGACATCCAAGATAAACAGGGAGCCTCCCTGGACTCAGAAGGCTAGATATGGGCCCATCCCCATCAGCTTCCTCCAGTGTTGATGAAAATCGGTTCTAATAATCAGCTCCCATAATCAGAGTCAAGTATTACTAACATATCATAAAAGAGAAGCACAAAACGAAAGAAATGACTAATACCTAAGAAACAGATCATAGAACTCACAGAAGATTTTAAAGGACTTTCTTCACAGGGATGATAGACAGTTGAATCCACAAGACAAGAAGGAAATTATGTAACAGAATAAAGCAGAGATCTTGGAAGTGAAAAATATTCAGAAGACAAAGATATGGCAGAGTGAACACAGATGAAGAGCTATTTATTGAGCTGGAAAAAATAGCTGAGTAATTCTCCCAGAATGTAGTACAAGAGGACAGAGAGAAAGAATAAAAGAATTGTGTAGAAACTTGAAGGACAGAACCAAAAGCCCCCAAATTTATCTATACACATTCCAAAAGAAAATTAGAAACAGAGAAGACAAAAGAGGAGAAAAATTCAAAATATAATAGAAAAACTTCCAGAGTTGGATACAGACACAAATCTTCAGGTTGAGAAGTGAGTAGGATGAATAGAAAGTGACTACATCTAGATACACATAGTGAAATTTTAGAACAATGGGAATGAGGAAAAATCCCCAAAAGCAGCCAAAGATTAAAAAATTCTACAAAGACTGCTATTAGAATTCTCAATGAAAACACATTGCATACAAGAAGACAATAGAAACATAACTTTAACATTTTAAGAAAATATGGTTACAAAGCTAGGATGCTATACTCAGATGAACTATTATTCAGGTATAAATGCAAAATAAATACATCTGAGATATTCAAGAACTCGAAAATGTATCATCCACAATGAATTAATAGAGGATTCACTTATCTAGAAAACAAAACAAGTAGTATCAGAGAAATATATAAAGCAGTGTCTTATTTAATAAATCAGAGCTGGGCTCGGTGGCTCAGCCTGTAATCCCGCGCCTTTGGGAGGCTGAGGTGAGTGGATTGCCTGAGCTCGCGGGTTCGAGACCTGCCTGGGCAGCGAGACCTCATCACTACAATAAATCAAAAAATCAGCTGGGCGTGGAAGCGCATGCCTGTAATTCCAGCTACTCGGAAGGCTGAGGCGGAAGGATCACCGGAGGCCAGCCAGTCGAGGCTGCGGTGGCCAGAGCAGCCACTGCACTCCAGTCTGGGC